>NW_007360648.1:20251-48812 GCF_000192795.1 Vavraia culicis subsp. floridensis | reverse complement strand
CGACAAAAACGGCGAGCATTCATTCAAGAGAAGACAGTTTCCGGTTCTTCTTTCGTCTGCGATGACAATCCACAAGTCACAGGGTCAGTCATTTGACAAGGTAGGTGTTTATCTGCACTACCCAGTCTTTGTGCATGGTCAGTTGTACGTAGCTTTGTCGAGAGTGCGCTATGAAAACGGTCTAAGGGTATATGTTGCTGACAATGGAGACCAAGGAAAGCATGAGAATGTTAAAGTATACACAAGAAATGTTGTATACAATGAGCCATTAGAATGCAAGTAAATTTATTGATTTGTAACCATGGAACAGTTGGTAGAAAGGAATGACCTAACGTTTAGTCACATTCCAAAGCGCTGTTTTGGTATACTATCCATTCATACACCCGTTTTTGAAAAATGGGACGGTGCATTTAGTGATTTATAATTTTGCCATTAATGTTCGAACCACTTTGTCGCGTCATTTATGGATAACATTGTGTCATGTGCACATCATCTGTGTGAGTGTCATTCGTGGTTGTAAATTGCTTACGTTCTTTGGTTGTGCAGTCTTACATGCACAGAAACAAAATGTGTTTCTACGTTTGGTCTGTAAATGAAATACTGCTGTATAAATACGTGTTTATACGGTAATGATCTGCACGATTGGATTTTTGAACTGTACTTTTCTGTCCGCGAGCAATCACTACGTCATGTGCACTCTTTTTATTTCTTATCAATTATCTATTGAAGAATTGATAGGAAGCAATTTAAAGAAATACTTGCTATTAAACATGCTTCTCAGTTCTATATTACAATGCTGCCATTATTACGGCATTACTAGCGAATTGTTCTGTTACTTTTTATGTTCAAAGCTAGTGTCCTTCCTTTTATGGCCTAAGGTTTAATTAGAAAAATACGCCTTCCTCAAGAAATGATTCGACGACAAGAAATTTTTTGTCTGCTTTGTGCACTGCTACTCGTTTTGACATTTTCCATTGTTATTTTCTTGTATATCAGTCGCAAGAATTGGTACAAGTTATCTGATTCAGGATCGGAAATTCTGGCTGAAAAGGCTCGTGGAGGAGAGATTGAGATGTGCAACAACGAAGGTACGGTAGAAGAGGAGAACCGTATCGTGAAGACATCGCTAATTGACGAAAAGCCGGTGCGCGTATTCGAGGAAGAACGAACAGTTCCGAAAAAAATGTTGGAGGACAGTTCAAGGGGATGGACGGAAAGGAAATGTCCAGAAACATGTAGTAAGATATCATTGGCAGGAATATCTGAGACACAAGCGCGGGATATACCAGATCTTGCAAAAGTACGTAGTAGGGTTCAAGAAGAGGGTAACGCAGTTGAAAGCAATGCCAAAAGTGAAGAACTACGAACTAATGCGCCTAGTGTGCCATCAGATCAAAGTAAGGATGATAGGAAAGGAGTATCAGCTATGATAGCGGTGGGTAAAGATAAGGTAGATGAAGATTTTGAACTACCAACTAATACTAGAGGAGTAGAAGAGGAGGACCTGGTTGGTTTAGATGTAGAAAGGAAAAATTTTGCTTTAAGGCACGAGGGAGGTGTTGATGATGGGAAAAGCTCTGAGGTGCAAGCGCATGAGTTGAGCGATATGTTGGAAGAATCGACTTCTTCGCAACTAAGGGAACAAGGAAATATGGCACATAATGTGCTGTCCGACATAGGTATGGAGGACTTGCAGATTAAGGCAAATAAACAAAAGTCACCGGCACAAACGAATGATGTTATGATGTATTTAACAAAGGACAGCGCACAAAATGAACCTTTGCAGAATTCTCAACAGAGGGCAGGTGATGCAACGATGCCTTCACACGATTATGAACAGGACGAGGAGCAGGAGGTAAATGATGAAATGGTGGAGCCAACAAGTTCAGAACTGAATTCTCAACAGAGGGCAGGTGATGCAACGATGCCTTCGCACGATTATGAACATGACGAGGAGCAGGAGGTAAATGATGAAATGGTGAAGCCAACAAGTTCAGAACTGAATTCTCAACAGGGGGCAGGTGATGCAACGATGCCTTCACACGATTATGAACATGACGAGGAGCAGGAGGTAAATGATGAAATGGTGGTGCCAACAAGTTCAGAACTGAATTCTCAACAGGGGGCAGGTGATGCAGCGATACCTTCGCACGATTATGAACATGACGAGGAGCAGGAGGTAAATGATGAAATGGTGAAGCCAACAAGTTCAGAGCTGGAAGATAAGCAAGAGTAACTAATAATGAGACACAATCAGGAAATTATAATCAGACTGAGTCATTAACAGCGAGTAGTAAGGTAGAACCTTTACATAATGTCGAACAGGATAAGCTACCGGTTATGAATGGCAAAGCAACATCTACGAACAATGTGAAATTGAATGATTCATCACTTGTGAATGACAGAGAAGCATCTTTAGATGATGAAGAACGGACGAAATCATTAATTAATGGTTCCATAAAAATTATTCTACAGGATGTATGGAACGATTTGTTAATGACGGTTAATATGGAGCAGTAACCGATAAGAGATCTTTAGCAGCTGGAAAGTTTTTTTGTTGATGACATCCCTCAACCTGTGTCACAAAGTAGGCTGTTAGTGATATTTAATAAAATATGTTTATGAAAATACCTGTGAACTGCTGTCCTTACGCAGTTTTTATGAGCAACTGATGATAATTTTATTATAATAATAGGAGATGTAGAGAAGGAATGAGCACTATCACGTTCTAGAAGAGGTATGTGTTCAATTGGTAGTGCAAAACGTACCGAGAACGCAAGGGGAATGTTGATGCACCATTGGCCAATGAAAGGATGATGTGAACAATTCACTTACTAAGGTTATGTGTCTGTATGGTCTTTGTTTCCATGTTAATCGACAAAACGAAGTGTCATCAGTGGTGCGAATGTATTGTTAGTCCCATGGTTGCGGCAATACCACGGAATAACCTCTATGGCAATAATTATCTTATAAACGTTCCTTTATTACACATCCCGACATGAGTTAGAGGCAAAAAGTGTTCCAGTTTGATCTTTAAGCTCGATCGAATCAACGGTCAGTCTTAAATTTATCAAAAGTTCTGGTTGTAAAATTTTATCTCTGAAGACTTGGTATCACAAACTCTGGCAAAATAAGTGAGCTATCCGTGCATATCCACCATTAATTACCTGCTGTTATAGTTTTGTGTCTTTGGCATATGAAAAAATCTTGTTATGTTCACATTCATAACCTTTTTCATTGCATCCTGCTCGTGTACCCCTAGTTGATCTCGGATGTCGACATATTCCCATAAATTACAACCACCCACAACCAAATCACAGCTTATCTCATTCCTATCCACCGTTTTGAACCATTCCATACCATCCATAGAATCTCTAGGCACCGGTGTAGTGTATGCCCAACTACTTCACAAGTTATATCCAGATTTTCCGATACACTCCATCAATGACAATCCAAAAACAGAACCAGAGCGATTCAACAACTTGAAGATTGTGCAAAGATATTTAGTGAAAATGAACATAGTGGTATTCTTTCCGGTAGATAAAATGGTTGGTTGCAGATTGCAGGATAATCTGGAGGTTGCGCAGTTGATGGTCAAACACTACTTTGAAATGTGCTACAATGATCGGAAAAGTACTAAGAAAGGAGCAAAGAACGGCCTAATGGTAGATCACAATGGTGATAACGGACCTAAGTACGATTTGATAGAGCGGAGTAAAGAGATAAGAAAGGTAAAATATAGCGGAAAAAATTCAAAAACAGACCTGGAAAGGAGATATAATAGCGTAAAAAGAGATAACAGGCGATTGAACGACGAGATAAAATGCGTTAATGAACCGAGAGTTGGAAGCAATCATGATATTATCACTGAAATCGGCTTGAATGATCGCTGCACTCCTGAGCAATCAGGTATTGAGAGCGATATTTTATACCGAGCAGCTAAGGATAGGATAGGTACATTGAAAGTAAGAGAGCCTGTGAATAACATCAACACAAGAACAAGAGATGATGATTTGTTGGAAAATTGCAGAACACAACTGGACAGTGCCGAACAGAAATTGAAAGTGTTCACGGAGTTCATCGTGCAATTAGAACAAGAGAGGAATTTCTATTACGAAAAACTGCTGGAAATTGAAAAAGTGGTAATGTCCAGTGATCAGGATGACGGCAAGGGCAAGGTGCTGGAAATACTGAGGAGAAAGAGGTAATTCGTAGATGGCAAGGATAATGCATCACTACCACCAGTTGATGAGAGCAGTTGTAAAAATAAAGCGATGTTATTTGGATCTTGCCAGGTGTTTGTTGCGTTTGCTTGCGTGTGAGATTAAACTTTTTGGAACGTTAAAAAAAGGCCTCTACGAGGTTTGAACTCATGACCTTTCCCTTACTAGGGGAACGCTCTAACCACTGAGCTAAGAGGCCTATTCGCGTCGAGAGAATGCAGTACTAAACGTACGAATAAGCAACGTAATGCCGAGGTGTAGTGTTGTGCAATGCTGTAATATTGACACAGTATAAAGTTAGCATAATAGTGGTTTTTAGCGATGGGGATTGCTTCAATAGCTTTGGGTGCATGTCGGCAGATCAGATTAAATGCTCGTACAGAGTCATGCGGCTGTTTCCTGCTTTGAACCTGATCCCTGTCTTAACGGAGGAGATTCAAAATGCGCCACACCATTGGTACCGATCATTACTGACGAATTTCTGAGACAAACATAGCACTAAGACAAACACTAATACATGTTTTGGTTGCAAACATTTTGCTTCATAACCATTGATACTTGTCATGTCAGGTACCTTAATCATTTTTCTTATAAAAAACATATGCAACTGCTGGCGTTACACATTTCGACCGTGGATTTGCCCCATGTTATGGTTCAAAACATTTATTGGTCTAATCTGTCAGTCTGCTGTACCAATATTCGAACAGGTGTCTGATTACTTGGAACACTCGCATGTTAACATTAAACAAACTCTTTAAAAAAATTGCGTTTCCTTTTGTGTAGTAGGCGGCGAACACGTATTCTGGGTTACTCAGGAGATCGAAACATATGCATGCCAATTGCTAAGATGTTTCTCTTCCGTGAGTAGAAACCGGAAATTTAAATGTGGTAAAACCGCAGAATACATGTAAGAAGCACCGTGAAAAGCATGTGTAACTCCGTATAAAAAACTTGAAATTACCCAGCATAGGTAACACATCCACCATTTCCACGTTATACGGCGTTATTAGTGGCGGTCGGTTGTTTTGCCTAATTAATCATTTAATTAAACTTGATAGGTCATTTACAACGGTACGTGAAACAAACAAAATAAAAGATCGCGATAAGATGGGGAAGAGCACAGCAATGAAGGAGTTTGATCTTGACTCAGAGGTAAAAGTGATAAAAGATAAAGGAACAGAGAATGAGACAGGAGGACAGGTACAAATGGAGGGCGATGTTGAGGTGTTAGTTAAGAATGGGCTTGTGTGCGCTGAGAGGGTAGGAGCTAATAGTAGTGTCGAGAACGGGGTGAAATACGAAAATGGGCACACTGGCACCGGGAAGAGCGTGGTCAGCCGCGCACCGTGCGAGGATACAGAAAAAATGAACAAGAATACCGAGATGAATGTTGATTGCACTATCAGCAGCACGCCTACCTTGGGCACCGCGTTCATTGATGACAAGAAGGGAAAGGACCAACCAACGCCTCTAAATTCGTACACAACGTACCAGTCCAATAAAAAGAGCTTCAAGGACTTTATAAAATCGTTCGATACTCTGCAATCGATTCTACACGAAAAGATGCAAACCTTCCGAGAACTGAAAGAAACTGAGAAGAGAACAAAACCGTACGAGCTTATAAACTTCTTCTCAAACGAAAACACGCTTAATTCATTGTCCATTACTGATTTAAAGAACCTCTATAACGAACTATGTACGAAATTAGGACACGCTGACTACGAATTTAAACAGGAAATAGTAAAAAAGCGGATACGTTGTATTTTTGCGGCCGAATTTAGAAGATCAATAACAAATACGGCAGCGCTTCTGGGTAACAACGAGTTACTATCATTTGTACATGTGTTTAGTCCAGAGGAGAGGTATTTTTTGATGGTTAAGTATTTGGGAGAACGGAAGAGAAAGTGCGGAGAACTAGGAGGTGCACTGGGAACAAAAATGTTTGTGATAGAAGAGATGGTCAGACAGGAGGTTTACATGTTCTATGTGGTGTTCAAATGTGACTATGAAAGGTTGAAGGGATGGATGGGCAGCTATTGGGATGATGGCGCGAGAAGATATGAATCGGGCGGTGATGGGGGTGGAATGAATAACGAGCGTGAGGAAGTGGATGTGGTGGATGAGTGTGCAGAGCATGGTAAGAATGAACCACAGAACAAATCTGGGAAGGCATCAGATGAGAATGAACCACAGACAAACACAAGTGAGATGCAAGAAAGCGGTAAGAACAGTGATGAGCGACATGTCAGTGCTACCGAGAAAAATGAACCGAATTGCACCAACAAAAATTGCACTAATATAAATATTGCATCATTCGATGGCAAAGGTACAGAAGAGCGAGAACAATCGATCGATGCGTGTGCAACAAAAAGCAAATCCTCAAGTACCAGTGCAACCAAGAACAATCAGATCAATTTCTACGCACAAACGTGTAACAAAGCTCAATTCTTAATTAGGCCATTCGTATCCTATCTCATGCAGAACAACATTCTTAAGCTTCTTGAAGCATTTGTATTTTCGGTTACCAAAAATATTCTGAAAGAGTACACACATACAGACATTCAACAAGTGGTAAAAAAATGTGAGGAAACTATCACAGAGACGGTCACGTGCGGATCGATCAATGATGACTTTGCCGATGATGTGCGATTTTATACGTGTGTTATTCTGTGGATGTGTTTTAGTGAGTATGGTGAACAAAGAATGGAAAGTGAGGGACAGTTCGAGCTGTGAGAGCGTGTCCATCATTTAATTTTCTTATTTTTACGGTAGTGCGTACGCCACGTGTTTTTTGCTGGTAAAGACACGTTTTACAGGTGAATAATTAAATGCTTATGTGAACAATTCTGCTAAGAGCATTTACGGAAGTATTGATAGATCAAGTGCGCTAACTCGTCCCCGATTTTTTACTTTTAATGCTGTTTGCTTACCATCTAAATATTTGGACGTGTACCCGCAGAATGTCCCGGGTATTAAAATTTGTTTTGCAACGGTTCGGTGCAACAGAACTTCGCATATTTCTTGGGTATGCAGTACGTTAGATGAACCAAATTTGTAGAAGTTCACTAGTTTGGAAAATTAGACCATTTCATGGGATACTTAGGATGGATTGAGGTTTTAATTCATTGCTTCTATAATTTGCGTAAGAAACAGAGTATTGTTCGCTGTACTGCTTTCACACAGATTTTGGTCGTGCGTTTGCTTGACTTTGAAACATCAATTGTGTGGAAACTTACGATAGTCTGTATTTTCCCTAGACAGCGAATAAATCTGGTTTAATGGATTCAACTCGCATTCCACTATGCCACATTTTCGAAACAGAAATTGATTTTACTCCAAGTCGCCTGCTAAAGCATCTATCGGCACCATGGAACACAGAAGTACTTCATGCTCATTCACGAAAGCAACCTAGGAAATGACTTTTTACCGGCTAAGCGCTCAATACCAATTCCTAGTTATAACCAGGATACTTATCATCCTGAAGAAAACGCAGCACCTCTTTTGCCCATTCATCGCCATAACAATTGTTGTCATCTACCAGCTTAGCAATGTATCTCAGCCACACGCTGAACATTGCCATCCTCTCCTTTATTACCTCTTCTTTGTAATTAAAAAACCTTTTCTTGGGAAACTCTGGTTGAACGATCTTTCCATTTAGAACTTTGTAAAGGTGTCTGAACTGTTTATAGCGGCGAAAAACACGCGAATAGCATTTCTTGTACTCTTGTAAATTGGTAATGCACAGTACTTCGTAATGCGTGATGTTGTTGAGCTTTTTGTGCGTTGGTATTGAAATTTCTAGAATACGGCTGTTGTCTTCAGACATAGCGAGCGTACACACCGCGATTATATTGTTAATTTGTTTTTGTTTCATCTGTGATTGAGAATGGCAGTGAACGATGAGAAACGAATTGTAGCGGAAAGGCGTGCTACAGCTGCCGTGTATACCGATTAGAAGAATGCTGCAGTATCCACAAGAAAAAAAACAAAAAGTTCCATTTGTTACGAGAGACTCATCAATTCGAGGAAAGGCTTTACTTGTGCATCGCATCCTCTCTTGTTAGCTTTTCTCGCTCAGATGCAGAAAGGGTTCTAGAACATTGTTGTAGCGTGGCGAAAAGCCGAGCGATCACCACGTAAAGTCGCATGAACCCGCAAAAACTCCCGTATAATGTTATCAGTCTCACGTAAAACCGAAGCCGCATGGCGGTCTCGAACCACCGACCTTCAGTTTACAAGACTGACGCTCTACCGCTGAGCTAATGCGGCTGCTAAAATCGCAATAATATGTCTTTAACAATGAAATATCTGGTCTGAATTTTATATGATACTGCGATAGAATAAGTACGAAGTACTCGATTTTGTTCACACAAATTAACACGACTGAGTAACCAATTTCGAAGTGGTGTTCTTGTACACACCAGTTTACTCTGGTGCTCTCCAATCTTATCCTATATATTCCCACTGTGCGATATCGTCTTATCCTTTTAATTCCAAGAGCTGATCCGTTACCAATCGATCAAGAATAAACCATCTTTGGTGAAACAATTCGATCTATTTGCGTGAAGATACAACACTAGAAGTTATTCTGACCATTTTTATGCTCGTGAAATCTGCTACTCCCTACTTCGTGATGCTGTGGTATCGAATATTAGTTCTATTTCAGGAAACAGCAATAGTATGTTTTGATAACCATCGCGCCACTTAAAAGGTGCATGTCACTGTTCAAAATAATAGCTCTTAATTGAACTGCATCCGCTCGTTCGTTTGGTTGCTCTTTTCTGGCACTTTAATATGTAATTGAATCTGAACGGCCTTCCCTAGAAGTATCCTTATGACATGACAGATCACTGGTTACAGCATAGAACTGTATCTTAATCCAGGATGCAGCACAATTCGACTATTAACAGAGTAGGAATGAACAATACTCCCCATTACAAGTATTGTACTCTCTTATAGTACGCTGTAAATTACAGTTAAATATCCATTTTTGAGTTAAAATATTTACTAGTGATACTTTTGCACTATCTCACTTAGAACACCGAACATTTCATCAACACCACCTCCAAAGACATGATCACCACCAATAACTCGTACATCAGCGTTATTTACCAGTCTCAAACAATCCACATTGCTCTTAAGCATATATTCGTCGTCTCTCATGACCAGAAAATGTAAAGGTGTCCCGCTCTTGTTGAGAGTCTTAAAAAATTCGTTTGGCAAATCGCTGCTGAACAGGTCATCGTCGCCATACTTAGTAAAAAGACTAATGTAGCGTTGAGCCTTCACCGGAGAATTAAAATGCAAGAACGTCATTTCTGGGTTATTCCGAGCAAGCTCAAGTTTGTAACTCAGATTCGGATTGACGCTTTCTTCATATTCGCGATCACTCACCGGTCCCAGAAATATTGCACAGGTAATTTTTGACGAGTGTAATCGAGTGTTAAGATAGTGCAGAACAGATTGGCAGCCAGTGGAATGACCAAGTAGTATTATTTTTGGCAGTTCGCTATATTCAGCGCTGTTGCCATGTGCTGTATCGACTGTCATACCTTTGCTGAATTCTCTTCTAAAATTTTTGCAAACGTGTTCTATCACCCTCTCGATATCTTCTGCATCATCTGCAAGGCTCCATAATCCAAAGAACGGGTGTGACCGTAGAATTGGCTGTACAAAGCTTGCAAAATGCATTTTATCAGCCATGTCAAATACAAATTTTGGATGCATCATGTCCGACAACATGCCGCCAATGTATATTATGACCGTTCCAGGATTGGTGGTATCCACCTTTGTGAGCAATAGCGAGTTATTGAATTTATCGTAAACTGCAATATCAACAAGCATGGGGGTGTACTTCTGCGTGTTTATCGGTGCTTTTTAGGAGTGAAAAAATGAAACTGATTTTTGTTATTATTTCGACCACTTCTCGCAAAATCACAGTATGTATGACCATGCGTTCCAATAAATGATCAGAAGCAGCAAAAGCAACGCTAATTTGAATGTTTTTGAACGACATGCGGGTTTGAACACGTGCATGTACCTTCAATAAAACACAAACCGTTAGTTTGATCCCTGGTCTGTAAATGAACGTTTTGTTAAGCGATAACAACTTTGCCTTCAGAGTGAAGTCTTGAAACTTTGCTTCAGGGATAGATTTTTATTTATTTAGGTTTTATGGTTAATCACTGGTCAGTATTGTCCATAGAACTCTTGGAGAAACGGGGTGGCACAGCTAGTAATTTATGTTATTGGTGTGACCTGGCAGGATGGACTGGGGATTGGCTGAAAAGTTTTCTTTGAGAAAAGAAGATATCGCCTAAAGTACATCAACAAATACGTGGTAGAATCTCATAACATTACTGCGGTGAGTACTTGATAGACTTATGGATACGGTTTATGTGTCAAAAAAGTGTTTTTATCGGCCCATCAAAATGAATACAAGACGCCAAGATATTTTTCTTCCTACAATGAGAAAGAGAACCATTTGCTGTACCTTTTTCAGATATTAAACAGCTTTGCTTTATCATGTCGAACTCTTATTTTAACTTTCTTTTTTGTCTTTCTGCTCACCCTGACAGGAATGTCGTTCAGTTTTTCTCACTGCGTGTCGATGCGCATCACGCTTTCGGTAATAGCAGGTCTTTTTTTGGTAATAACGTACTACGGTCTGAAATATTACCAAACTCGGTGCATTGAGCTTCACAATTTGAAATTATCGAGCATGGAGTACGACACGTGCGTAAAGGTGAATATATTCCTTGAATCGTTCTATGCAATCTTCCTTTTTATAACAAATTGCAAGTATCTTCTGAACCAGGTTGTCATTTTCTACCACAACAGGTACAAGTCGATGTTGGTAATGTTTTCTTACTTTTTGCTGCTTGCGCTCAACTTGAAATACAGCGTTGTGGACAGGGATCTCACACGCCGCTCATTTTTGCGGGATGTGATCCTCTATCCATTATTTGAAGAGTTCTTCTTCAGACATGTGTTTTTTCAAAATTTGACGTACGGGATGGTAGGTATTGAGCGAGTATGGATCGATAAAGAACGTCATGGCGGTTCTCGTACCGATATTCGGAATACACCACATGTTCACGATGAAAACGAGGAGATTGCACATGAACATACGAATAGAGCAGCTGCCAAGAATGGTATAATACACAGAAAAGAAACTATAAAGGATCTCAACATCTACACAGTGTTCGAAACAGCAGAAATAACCTTTTTAATGGTTCTGTTCTATCTGATCATAATAAGCTCGGTACTTTTCGCCACTGCTCATTATTTCTACGAGGTAATAATCATAAATGATTATATTTACCGCCTGATTAGCGGAATATTATACACAATCTTTGTTGATGTAACTCACAACCTGGTTGTAAGCTTAGTTTGCCACAGCGTGCACAATCTGGCCGTATTGCTGTGCTGGAATAAGGCAGGTGTTAGTAGCTAGCGTAATAGTAAAGTTTTATGGATAATTAACGTATTACAGTGCAACTTTGTGAATGATCTAAAAGGATATACCGGTTTTATACTTTATTTCACCTTAAAATACATGATTGTGTTGTTGAACGCATCACGAGGTATATTTTTACGAACACGGGCAAATTTGGTAGTTGGCCATGTTTCGACAACTATTATCAAGGAGGACGGTTCTAATGCTGCATGTATGTTATGATTTTAACAATAGTGTTATCATACGTGATCTTAGACGGTGAACACCATAAAGTAAACCATGCTTTATGTTACGACCTCTGCTACAGAAATGTTTCCTGTGTAGTGCTCAAAAAGCAATCAGGTGATTGTCATATTGGTGTGTATATCGTGAATGAGAATATTTGTTGTTTGTTAGGTGAGTCTATGACCTGTTCTTCGTCCATGGGTTGATGTTCTCATAGATACTTTTGAACAATTTTTATAATAATTGATTGAACACCGCAATATCACCGTGAATCGTAATTCTATGTTGAGTACACAGCGGCCATGATTAATTAATTGATCAATTAACTAAGTCTACCGTGCTGTCGGCATCTACGCAACAAAAAGTTACAACGAAGACATAATCGGTAATACCAAACTATACACCACAGGAAATGGCAAGCGAAGTGAAGAGAGCAGCGATACACTCATTTATTCTGCTGTAAAGCATATCTAGTTTACCATGTTAATAAGTTTCAAACACGCCAAATCTACGCCTGCTCTCAGGTAGAGCCTCATAAATAACGCGGCACAACAAGATAATAAGTATCATTTAATAAATCGCTAATAATACAATGTCCGTGTTACTCATCCACTCGCTTTAACTTGGCCAAAGTCTTCAAAACTAGCAAGGGGTCCAAATCGGAACCCTTGACCATCGCAAACATTTTCCTGTAAATTTCCTCGCACCCGTTCTTGCATGCCTCTATATACTTATTCATCATGAGCGCCAGCTTCTTTATCCTTTCTCTATTTTGTTCGGTTAAAACCCTGCTATCGGTCCTATCTTCTTCCTCATGTCGCGTACTTTTGCTCATTCTTCCCAATTTTATTCCTTCTTTAAGGCAGCTCGCTGCGCATTCCTTTCCTATTTTTTCCCATTTTTCTATTTCACATTTGCATCTTTCAATTTCACATTCTACCCCCTTTATTTTCTCCTGTACTATCTTGTCATCCAGTTCTATCTTTAGGTCCAAGTTTTTGAAAGACTCTTCCTGCTCAGAAAGATAATCCAAGCTCATTCTTATGATCTGGTTTATTCTCTTCTCCTCAGAATCGCTATTGTCCAGAAAAAGGAAGTATTTTAGCGGTGATGTTCTGTTGGCATTTATGTTGCTCTTGGTTCTCACGGATGCGGGTAAAGGAGCAGAACTACGTACATTTACGTCTTGACTTACGACATCACCGATCATTTTGCCATTTGTTACGACTTTGTGTTGGACGGCTACATCATTAACTATTTTGATTCCTGTCACCGTAGCATTCACAGACGTTCTGGCACCGCTCACATCAACACTTTGATCACGTAATTCCTTTTTAACCACGGTCTTATAGCACTTCTCATCGATGTTTGCACATTTAAACTTTTTTACCAATACATCGTCCATAAGCACCACATCATCATTGATCTGCTGTGACACACCACTTGGTTGATTAGTAGCTAATACTTGTTTTTGTTGAACTAGAATGTTATCTGCTACCTCGCAATTACCATTTATTTTGTGCTCATTTTCTCTCTTACTCTCATACCTCCTGATATTTTGTTTCACAGACCGCTTTCCAACCATGGCGCCTATTTCCTTCTTTTCTTCAACCTCAAGAACATCATTCACGCAATCTTTTGCGTTTTGACCGCTCACCATTCTCCGTCTCATTGCATCTCTTCTCCTCATTTCACTACTTTTCGGTGCTGTTAGCCCTTTTACCATTTTTTCCCTCCAAATTGCTTACCGCCCCACCGTCCACAAAAAATTTGCTGTCCATAGCATCGCACCGTATGCTCTCTTCGTACTCCTTTCTTTTCCTGGTAAATTTAAATAGCGGCTTAACATCGCTGCTTTTCATCACTTTTGGTTTTTGTTTGACCTTGTATATGAAGGATGGAGCAGGTTTGTCCATTTTTCCGGGGTGGCGGAAATGTGTTGCGAATAAAAATGGTAAGGAAAGAAAAGTTGTGAAATTTTGCAGGGAACAGATTTGCTTTTAATACTGGCAATGGAAGGTAACTTATGGTAAAAAGTGTTTGTACTATTGCGTAATGCCTTTCGTTCTGTTTCGAGCAATGATGAGGTTTTTAATGACAAGTAGGTGGATAAATGCCGTGGTTTGTTGCGATGCTGATAGTATGTCTAAAAATGCTATGGCGTTCATAATTGGTACTTTGAATGGTTATTTTATAAAACGGTCAAAAAATTGAACATGTTTTGAGCGCAGTAATGTATCAATAAAACAGTGTTCTTCTATCGCAGGGGGATATGAATATTTGCTTCGTATGGCTATCCTTACTGTCCGTAAGTAACCGTGAACAATCGTGCTATGAGTTGTTCTTCGGAACTTGTAATGTCATATGAAGCACATACCAACAATACCGCAATTTTACGATCAAAAATACGACAAATTTTCAGAACGGATATATTTACTGCTTTTGCACACACTTTGTTCCACATCAACAAACCGCGAAGCGAAAATAGCACACTTTACACTGTGATTGCTCGCATCAACAGGCCATATGATTGCAGTATCAGCATGTTCACCTGTTGGTGAACAATACAATTTGCCTCTTAAAAATGAGCGCAAAATCAGCCAAAATGGAAACAAAATCAGCCAAAATGGAAAGAAACCTCCACTCAGAACTCTCAAAAAATAACAACCTATACTTTTAACTACTCCTCATTATCCTTTCCTGCCATTATCTCTCCTACCTTCCTTGGATTATCAGGTGCTGATTCCAGACTCGAAAAAGTGCCACGAAAATTCTTTGAAGCACGCTTTGCTTCCAAAAGTGCCACCCGATCTAACTCATTGTACCAATCAATTAAAGATCGCACCAAACCTTTATTAACCAGCCGCATGGCCCCGTTCGGACAACGGCCCTTCGACTTCCCACGATCACACTGCAACAGCCCTGATTCATCCGTGTTGGTGATCATCACTTCGTTATTCTCACGATCTTTACATCCCAATAGTACGCCAGAAACGTCCTCCAAAGGCTCTACATCATCGACTGCCACTCGAAAGTCTTTATCAGAACCTGCTACCTGTACGACATCACCACTTGGATTACTCTGGTCACAATCCAAAGTAACAACCGATTGAACAACTTCAACCACCTCATTCGCGCCTTCCAATTCTTGATCCACCGCACGTATGCCCTCATCAACATCACTGGTAACCGAAAGAGATGCTGTGCTGCTCTCCGTCGGTGAGTCTTCAACAATCACCGCCTTGCTTTCAACTACATGTTCATCAATTCTTTCTTCCTTTGCGACTGACTTACAACCAGGCTGTACACAATCATCGAAGATCTCCTCCTTAGGAAAAACATCACCATCACAGAAACTGCACGCTGCAAGATTCTTGGCACCCATTCTGCTAAGAACTGCGTAAAGCAACGCTGTGCAAAGTAACGCTGCTGAAAGGATCGCTAAAATAGTAAAAAATAGCTTGTTCTTCTGCAGACATCCAGTTATTTGCGCCATGAATGCGGCGATACGCACCTATTTATATTTTTTTTTAGTGTTTTATCACTGTCTTCCGAATCAACATATCAAAAATTCATGAATTATCAGGAGGTGAAAAATGACACTTCTGTAACGATTGGAGAAATACACGAGCAACAAATGCTGCTGAGTAAAGAAGAAGCGAGCAAGTAAAAGTCAGAACCACCTAGAAATCAAAAAGGAGTAAAGCACTCACGTGTAACATTCCTAAAACTCTTTATCGAATGCTATGCCGATAATGAAGAACAAGCATCGGTGTAAAAATAGCACATAAATGCTATCTTTAGTGTTTAAAGCCTCAGCCATGGTGAATGGTTCAGAAAACATTTCAGCAATTTAATAAATTATGAATTGGACATGATCGATAACTCTTACAACTGATAAATCAACAGGTATGACATTAATCACGTCGTTTGACATTAATACAACCATTTGCGATCAGCATAAGTGTACTTTTGGACATAGGACGAGGATAGTTGTGGGAATGTTTGCGTGTCATTACTTTTGAAATGTCAAAAAGTTTTACATCGGTGATAAGAAAAGAGTTCTATGGTTTTTCCAAGCTGTCCGATTTGGAGAATCCGCCACAAGATAAGAGCTTTTGGGTGCACACCAAAATGTGTTTAGGCATAGGCTGTACCACGGAATGCCTTTTTGTTGCTGCAATCAGTACTGTAAAGGATGATAAAAAACAGCCCTCAAGTGTTACCTTGATACGATGGTTGTTTGCCTTCTTTTGGACGTGATAGGCAGCTCATCACCTTCCCTCGTTCAAAAATACAAAAAATGCCCGCTCTTCGCAACCTTTTAGAATAAAATCATATAAATAGAAATTTTAACGTGCTGGCTACGTTAACAAGCCTTTTAAATGACTTACGCGGTTGCAAGCTCTTCCAAAACTCTCACAATAAACAACCAGAAGAGAGCGGTCATTTCATCCGCTGCAAATTCATTTATTCGTCAGGCTGTAACAAACATTAATGAATAGAACTAGTATAGGCCCGATTAACACCTTGACACAAAATCATGTACATGGTCTTGTCACATACCAGGCTTGCCTAAACCTATATTTGACAGCTTCAAATAGTAAAACATAGCCTGTTGCAGATCGGATAACGGCAAATACAGGAATGCTCATCGTGTAAGGCGTGACATTCAAAGCTTTCTTTGACAAAGGATGCGTCCAACGGACCGTATGCTTGACGAAAAAAATGGATACCATGCCACACACAATTTAATTATTCACCCAAATAACTGATCTAGAAGCTGTGTTACACAAAATAGAGGAAGACATCTTTGCAAAGTTAAAAAGTAGGAACATCATTACGAAAGTCTCAGAATACCATAGTCATCACAATCAGTGTGGTGCATGATGTCTCATCACAGACTAATGCCATCTGCGCTAGCACAGAGACGAGCCATAGATGCAAAACAGCTAACCAGCAGCATGACAATCCTCAAACCATCAAAAGTAAACATATCGAAATTGCCATGTGCAACACTCGCAAAAGGCAAAAAACTTTAATTTGAGCACTTCTCAGATGATCGAACGGCAATCCCAGCTCGTACAGAACTCCGGTTCGTAGATGTCGACCGGAATTCCTGGGGTAAAAATTTTTTCATTTAAATTTATTTACAGGAAACGATTCGTGTAAATATGAATCCGCAAATTGAAGCGTACTATTATGTAAGGCATCATGACTGACAATAATGGTGAACTGTGGTGGAATTTGCTATTTTCATCATGTAAAAATTTTTCGTGTACCTAGCATGTTACTTGCGGAACAATGATAAACCTTTTTATGTGTGCGCATTTCAGTTTTTTGATCCGAAGTAACCGTTTGATAAAAGCAAAATCATGTAAATCGTTTTGGATACAAATATGATCGCAAATATTCTCTTTTGTTCGATGGATAACATATGATGGATGAAATACTTGAAGTGTACCTTTTTTGAGAAGTACGTTTATTTGTCACATAAAACACGATTTGCCTTAACAAACATACTTTTCTGATCTGCGTAAACCGACGTGGCCATTGGCCGCCGGTTCATGAGGCACGCCCTCTTTGAATCAAAAACTACGGTTCGTTTCCACAAGTTCAGCAACTTGTAAATTGTTGGGTAAAATGAGGGCTGCGGCCGTGGTGCCCAGCGCTTGCGAAACGAAAATCAACCTTGTCACGGTTATGCTTTGCATGCAAGGACAGCTCAACATCATGCAACCTGTAATCAATTTCGTAAAAACCCTGCATTGCTAGTCAAGCCTTCAAATATTGTCTTCAAATCATATCCGTAGCTCAGAATACCTTCAATTGCTCATAATTCTGACAGATCAGCAGCACTCATCCAAAATAACTGCTATAGCGCTCGTCATGCAAAAAATCAAAACTTGGTTAACATCGTATTATCGCACAGGAGTAGTGCGCAATACCAAACAATTACCACCCGGTGAACGAATCCACAAATGGCAGGCTGACCCGATAACATGTTTACTCCTGTATAACACACGCAAACCACACAAGTAACTCAATACGCAAATTTAATAAACGCTAATGAAAGGTTCATTCTTCAGCTCAACCGGCTCATTTCCATCTAACCCAATGAAGAACTCTTCTCTTGATCCTTTCTGGACACGCTTCATGCTGCCAACCATCCTGTTCTCATCCTCGGCTTGTTTTCTCATTTCATCGTTTATCTTCCTCCTCTCGTTAAATTCCATGTCACACTTGCTCTTTCTGAGGTGTTCAACCCTGCAGACAACCATCCGGTGCACTCGCTTATTACCGAATCGGCGTGTGCATCGCACTGTCAAGCTATTCTTGTGCACAACTGCCACTTTGCCCGTCAAACCGTGGTAATACTTGTGGGGCATACCCTTGTGCACGGCAGGATTTACCTTT
Organism: Vavraia culicis subsp. floridensis; assembly: GCF_000192795.1. NCBI lineage: Eukaryota > Fungi > Microsporidia > Pleistophoridae > Vavraia > Vavraia culicis. The sequence continues at coordinate 30,488 of NW_007360648.1, read as the reverse complement.
ATGTCAACGTAATCACCGCGTTTATATGTGGTGAGGTACGTAGAGATATTTGGCATGCCGTGCTTGCGGAACGGCTGTGAGAACCTTTTGCGTGTTTGTCTTCTGTAACCTTTGCTGCTAGTCATTGGGTAGGGGTGCAAAAATGAAGTAAAAATTTTATCGTGCGGGTATCGGCAAAGGAATCAACAACAGGACCAGTGAGCTAATGCAAAAGATGATTCATTGTACGAACGGAACAAGTAATTTCCTCACCCGGTAATAATTTATGGTATTTTTCATTCAAGTTCAGATCCAACTGTTAGTACGTACTAAGAGCTGTACACAGGATGATGTTCAAGTACTTGTGAGGAAAGCGTACGAAAAAGTACCAACTCGGCTGTGAATTCTGCTATTATTATTTTCAACACCAATCAACTTACATTCTGCACTTTTTACGAGAAACTCGTGGCACAGAGCTTGATTTGATGTGGAGATATGAATGAATTGCAAAGGCATCACAAACACATTTTTCCCTGCCGTACCTTAGAGTTAAAAAATAATTATTAGAAGGCCATAGCAAGCAAAACTGGTCGTATAAGTGTTCCGCCCTCTTCCTACTACCACAAATGAAAAGAATTACCGGTCTTTGCTTTTACAGCAGGTAGATCTCGTGGCGAAACAAAAAATATAAAAGTAACAAACTGCACTCGTGCCAGGCAAGATCTACAACAACGGCGGGAACACGACCGCACAACAATCCGCTACACAGAAATCAGTACAAAAAATCGTTTAAACTCAGGTTCTTAATCATTAGCTTTTACTCAACTCTCTACCGCTACCTTAGCCACCTGCTCGCCCTTTTTCTTCCCTTCAGGCACTTCCTTCAGCTCAATGTAGGCTTCATCATTGCCGGTCACGACATACCCGGGCTTATTAACGATCCTTCCCTTAACCATGATCTTCCTTTGGTATATCAGATTTCTCGCATGGTGCACGCTGTTCGCCATTCCCAACTCAAAAACCCTGTGCTGTAGCCTCCTTTCCAAAAAACAGTTCACCTCCAAATCAAGCACTCGCTCCAAATTTTTTGTGACGTCCTCCTTGGTGATAAGAGACACGTCATCACCAAACACTTTCGTTAAGACCAACTTGTCGAGGAGTGCGCGGCCGCAAAAAATCAGTTCTTCGTTACTGTTTGTGATAAGAAGATCACGGGCACGCTTTTTTGTCGTGTTAGTGATGTTTTTGAAGATCCACAACTCCTTCTTGTTGCGCAAACCATACTCACCGATGAGTTTCATTTCACTGATCAGGCGGTCAGACTCAAACGGACGCAGTGGCGTGTTGTAGCGCTTTTTTCCTTTTGATTTCACCATTTCAAGGGGGTGTGCACAATTTTTTTAATTAGGAGAGCAAAAAGCTGAAAATGAAAGGAATGATGTTGGCAGATCTTTTGTGTGTCCTTCTGTACTATATTTCAGGTTATCGTCGCAGCAGTTGGTTGTATCGTAGACAACGATGCATTCAACGCCATTCTTCCCTTAGGGTAGTACATGCTGTGACAACGAGCATCAGCTGAAACGTCTGACAAAAATATGTGAAAAAACGCTGCATGGCCATTCTTCTTTAACTTTGTATGGAAGTAAATTTTTTGTTACGTGGAGAAAATAACTGGTGATCTACTAAAATACCGCTAGTACGGTGGTTGATAATCATTTGGCATCAAAATTACAAAATTGGCTTTCATAGCACATAAATTTACCGATATGAATGCACACATTAGGCTGAACTGATAATTACCGAAATATTTCGTATATTTTTCATCAACAGTCATTCATCTATCCCTTCATACAACAACATCTAAGCATTGTTACCAGAAGTGGTTCATTTACGGGCATAAGGCCTTGCGACCTAGATTAGAAGCTATGGACGTAACTCCAAGTGGTTCAAGATTTGTTGCGGACAGCAAAAATACTTTTTCTGTTTAGCACGCAGCTATCTATCACTAAATTTTTAAGGCATTTATGCTCTTCAAACCGCTCAGGTTGAGCGGGAGATACGGTCTATCTTGAGTGACCAAAGTGCCAAAGTTCTCCAAATACCTTAATTCAAAAACTGCGAGGTTGGTGTTAAAAAGAAAAAACCTTTTCTGATGGGTGCTTTAAACGAGTGTCTGCAAGCTTAAAAACTTCTTCAACATCCTGATACCTTTTACTTCCCGTTTGTACTTGTTCAAACTCAAGTATTTCACTCGATTTTGCATGCCAAAGATGAAACGGTCATAAAATATTCTGTTCATCATTGCGTTCACCAATCTCGCTTGGTTTTCAAGGGTGTCCTCTTTCAGGTTAGAACATGCTGCAAAAACACGAACTCAAGCCAAAAATCAGAACATCCGGCAGTAAACCTGTGATTGCTGACCCTGCTTTAATTATGGTGAAAAAAGGCGAGCAGCCCTTAAAAATGCAACACTCTGGAAGAGAACAAAATCGGTGTAACACGTTATAAAACGAATACCTTCGAGCACTCGTGCAGAAAACACTCACAGCACGAATATTTAGCAGATCATTAAAATCCGGTTTACTCAATTATCTTTCCTTCCTTTTCGTTTAGTTTCTCCCTAATGTTGTCCTCTAACTCCCTTATATCCTCGATACTCTTTCCGTGCCACTCATCCATTGTACACACCATTTGCTGGTGTGAGCTTGTAAAAATCTTATCTATCTGCTTCTCAATCTCATGTACAAGCCACCCCAGCCCAAAACAGTCGAACTTGAGCGTAACAAATTTATAGCTCATCATAACATCATAAGACGGGTTTTTGTACCACTCTGGCTTGAGCGGGCAACCATCATTGATTTTGAGCGGCGTGTTTGTGGGATCGTACTGTGGATTCACAATATTGCAGCACACGTCGATAACCTTTACCTTTGTCTTGTCGTAAAGCGCACAATCGATGTTCAATGCATTCTTGAGCGTGAGCTCGTTGTTCACATGCGTGGATACAACACTTGCGCTGAAAGTGTCTGTGCTGAAGGCCTGGTTGGTGTAAAAGGTGTGGCATGTCGGAAAGGCGTTGAAGGCCTTTTCCTCGACAATCAGCGCCTTCTTCGGAACAACCGCGCGTATCGCACGTGGTACCTTGCTGTTCAAATAGAATATTTTCTCCGTGTATCGGCACGCACCATACTTCTCGTCGTGTATATCCTTGTTCTCCGCTATCTTGATGCTCGTGTCACCGGTAGCCTCGTTTGCACTGATCATGGCGACTGTGTACAGCTGCGCCACCCGATAGTCCTTGATTGTGAACGGAAGCGGTATCTGGTACTCGCGGTAAATCGTGGTCATTTTAATAAAGGGTTATTTGTTGCAGATGGCTAAAATTTGCAAATGGAACGTTAGCCGATAGAAGGATGTGTGCGAGCGAAACCTATGCATGTGGCTCTCTGGTGTTTTTTCAAGCATTTTTTACCGTTTATATGGATCAGTGCTGTTGGCACGAAAACGGTAGCGATGATGTGCAAAAAATTAATTACAAATATGAAAGGACCGATATGATGAATAAAGAATGGGGAAAGGTGTGAGGTACAGCTTTTGGTAATTTTAATGATCCTTAGTGAAGAACAGAACACCCATTTTTGTAAAATTGATGTGTCTTATTTCGTATAAATTAAATAGGCATTTAAAATCGTTGTAATTAAGGGATGCACTCTCATTTAATAAAAAAGCAATTTATAGAGCAGAGGAACTGTCAATGTATGCAGTGAAAGCGGCCACTAAAATCTGTGCAATAATTTACCGTGTTGGTGGACATAATACTGGGTAGGTGGTGGTTGCTGTGGGTAGTGATCGATTCTACACCTGTACGGGCACGTAAAATGATACGGTGCATATCACAGAAATACGAATAAAGGTTTGAAACGATCACAAGGATGAAGTGCTTTGATATACCATTCTTAGACTCGGCACTACCGGTCTAGGCTGTAATAATGGCTGCTTAGTGAACATTTGGAGAATATATGCACCCTGAATCAAGGTGTCTGGTGTGCAAGGTAGTAAGAAACTGCCCGTGTGTTGAAGGACCTTAAAACTGAGGAGAGTACAGCATTAGCGGTCTTAGCACACGTGCGTTCGGAAAGGCAGATCACGCCAAAATTGATTGTAAAGTGCAGGAAGAAGCTTTGTTCATTGGTGGTAACTGATACGATGCGTACTTAAATAACAAGAAAAAGAATTATTAACCGGTATACCAGATTATTTGGCACCACACTACCACGTATTGTTATTTATACGTCCAACGACAAGTTTAGCAGCGTTACACGAACAGATATCTGTTCATGACAACGTACTTATTCAATAATGACAAAATTTTCGGACATTCCCTCTAACACAATGTTCTGGTCATTAAAATATTTTTTGGATCGATCAACGTGCTTTTCGTAAAAAAATAATTAAAACATTTGAATGATCTTTTGGCCAATAAAAAGGATAAACAAACCCAATACACGTAATTCGTGTTTATATATCTTAAATCATTAATATCATAGCGGCCAATAATAAGTAATTTAGTTCAAAGTTGTGCTGTTCTTGGATATAAAGTATGCCGTATTACCAGCTTTAACATTCAATATCATTGAAATGCACGGGTCAGAACATGGAAATATGGACAGAATTCTACAGAACATCAGGAAATTCTTGAAAATCGTAAAATATGGCAGAAACAATTTGTACTCAGATTTTGAAAAAAGTTACGAAATGCGTGCGAGGATTTGCTACATGGAGTATCACAGTTCTACCGCATCAGCTGTACATTTAGGCAGTGATTCAGAAAATTTACACAAAGAAGGGCAATCGATCCAATGGATCGTGCAACAGCCGGTCAAATGTGAGAAATTTTCCGAATAGCTCTTTTTGTAGCATTTACGATGTAAGATTGTTATTAGAGCGTAATTTTGGTTTTCCTTGTACAAAATTGATTGCTTGGATATACGAAACGAGAAGAATCATTCGATGATAATTAAAATGTTCAAAACTAATATCACAGTTTCATAGCATGTGATTATCTTTAAATTTTTGTAAGTGATGGACTTTAGGTTTCAATTCTGATTGGTTTGTGTGGTGATTCGCCAATGGCAATCTATTCATTAATTAAAGGCACAGCATGCGCTTATAACTGGTGCAAATACTCGTATTTGCATGCCGTTTCACTGATTTCCAATAAAAATACACGGCGCTGCCCTAAAAGCGCAATTCTGCATACCTGTCAAGTTACCTTTTTCCATTAAAGACATGTTTACCATCTCATTACACAACAACGCGCTCTTCTGGTGCAAAATGAGATCAGAAATCCTTCGCAATAAATCTGTGAAAGGCCGTGAACCTAAAGCTGAACAAACCCTGGCAGGTACTAACATACACAAAGACATACTTGATGTGCGTGTACAGCACGTGTTGTGCTGATAGCTAAACAAATTCTCAACAAAGATGTGATTCATACTTAATAATCAGCTTTAATCTAAGTGTTTTGCTCCGTGACACAAAATTGAATTTGATACATCAAATAAACTGTGATTTTCTTCAGATCAAAGTGATTGACAAATGAGAGCAGATCTCTATCAAATATAAATAGACATGCTTGCCCAGACTTTATGTTGCTTTTGTTCATGTTGCTGGAGCCGTACGTATCCGCCGGTCTAGTTGATGATATTGCGCAGGACATAGTGCGCAACGCGGTAAAACAGTCGATATACGATGCAAAAGATCATGCTATTGAAAATTTTAATAGCACGCTTAGGACGTATGCCGATCCGATTGTGGACCAGATGGAACATTTGCGTTCATTTACACGTCTCAGCTGGAATGATGTGTGGTATGCTGTAAAAAATTTATCGCCCTACAAAATAACAGCAAATCCAGATTATGTAGGACAGAGAGCTAATGCGTCACACCTCCCAATACCATCATCTTCATCGAGCACAACCTTCTCCAGTGCCCCTTCTGGCACAACATCACCGAGCACCGATGGTGCACACTCTCCACATGAGCCCAAAAGCCTTTTGAATGATCACAGTCCGACGAACAGAGCTGCATCCAAGTCTTCAAAGACTGAAGCAGCGCATGAGCCCAGGATTTATGATCTGTGGTTCAGATAGCGTGCAAAGCTTTTAAAGAACAGCAAAGAAGTGTTGAGAAGAAATCTTCGCCCCCTGCGCACCACGAAGAGACCGTATCATTTAAAAAATAGAAGTAGTCACGCGATATCATAAAATATTTGATGTGCGGCATGGAATTGAGGATCGGTCAAATAAACCGAATTGTAATTTAAAATAGCATCCTACATCCTACACATCCTACATTTTACATCCTACATTCTACATCCTACATCCTACATCCTACATCCTACATCCTACATCCTACATCCTACATCCTACATCCTACATCCTACATCCTACATCCTACATCCTACATCCTACATCCTACATCCTACATCCTACATCCTACATCCTACATCCTACATCCTACATCCTACATCCTACATCCTACATCCTACATCCTACATCCTACATCCTACATCCTACATCCTACATCCTACATCCTACATCCTACATCCTACACATCCTACATCCTACATCCTACATCCTACACATCCTACACAATTCCACCATAAAACAAATGCTTTACCCACGATGGTCATCATTACGTATTTTCTGATCGGAAGCGTAGCACGATAAGTGGTTTGTTGTGCAAAATCGTGCCTAAGGTCATAAATTCGTTTTAGCACATGTGTTATAAACGAAAAGTTGAACGCTCTCACAGTTCAGGTGAATCATCCCGTACAAACAGCGCATTTTTATCAACCGGTGAGTGCAACATTTTTTATACTTTTTTCTAAAATTAATCGCTTATACCACGTGCGCTGTTCTGTATCCGTTAAAAGTGACCTTTAAGGTGCGCAGCACCATCATGGCTTGCTGCCGTTTGTTTGCAAATTTTTAGCACGTTTTTAGTGCCCAGGGGAGGGCACTGCTCAATGCTGGCAGAAGGCTGCAATAATTTTATTCGATGTGTTCCTGGGAGGTACCTTAGTCCATAAAAATAATTATCCCAGCTCAGAAACGAACGATCATCGCATAGCACGGACATTTAAATTTACCTTCATCCGCTGCAGTACCCTTTAGGTTTGTACACGCCAAATAATTCAATTACTTACCATTTTTAATGTGCACATCGCTCACCAGCATTTCATTTCCTGCCATTGCTTGCATTCATCATTTCCAGTCTATGCCTGGCATACCTCACGTAATCATCATCGTTACCATCAGCATGTTCCATTAAAAGTGCCCATAGCCCCCAGAAACAGTGCGAAACCGGTATAAACAGATTTACGTCCTCAATCAATTTGTCAACAGTTCGGCAGTTGACTTTGAACCGGTCATTTGCGTAGCTTTGTACGAATTCTCTCTTGAACTGCTCGGATGGCACTTCGTGCGTACTGAACGCATACCTGATGTGTCCAACGAAATGGTTTGCTATGTCGTATGCGATGTAGTTCACGCCAGAATGTACAAAGTCAACAAATTGCACGTTGCTTACCACAGGTGCTGAGGAAGCGTCCTCCTCAGAATCTGTGCTTACAACCAGATCGTATTTGCTGGGTGGGCTGTTCAGAGCAATTATATTCGTGGCTAGCAGGTTGTTGTGGCAGAAGCCCACCTCCAATCCACGCACCCTCTTCTCCTGTTCCACCATAAAATCGCGTACACCATGCCCTTCCAATAGCTCCTTGTGGTGCACGTGTGCGTGCCAGTACCAGTCCATCATGTTTTTAAACATGTGCGAAACACCCGAGCGGTTGCTCGCGTGCCATTCTCTCATCTTGCGAGCAATTATCTGGTGGTGCGTATGTACATCCTCGTGATGCAGTGCTCGTCCAGGCACGTAGTTCCGTATATATCCGTTATCGTACGATAGTACGATGCTTGGTGCCAGTCCGTGTGTGTACAGGTGTGAAATGCTCGCTTTCACGATGTCGTGGTTTATGAACCGGGCAGTATTTCTGCTGTACGTCTTAGCAACCATCTTTCGGTCATCGTTGGTGCACAATACCGTAATGTTGGCAGTGCTACTCCTGAAATGTGTGAGCGTCCAACGACCGCTCTTGATGTCCCTCAGCAACGCTTCAATCCTCGTTTCCTTTCTGTTCATGCTTATCACTCCAAAATATGTAAATTAATAGTGATCGGTGCACGGGGTGTCCTGGTAGAACGAGCCCTGTGCGTGCTTATGCTTTTAATAAATTTAATTTAGTACAAGCACCGATAAATTAAATCGTTGAGATGCAAATCGTGCGCTAAATGGTAAAAAAGGGGGGTGTGGCAGCATGCCCTGGAACAGCAGGTAAATTTTGTTAGCATTTTTTACGAGTGCTGGTGGTAGTAAACCAACAGATTGGAAGGGTGCTCCTTGCAAGAAGGGTGTTGCGCTATTACCTGGTGGTGTGCTCGTTCTTCTCTCGTTGCTCACCCTTTTTTTATTAATTCGTTTGCTGGTACGGGTGATTAAAAATATCTGCTTCGTTACCAAACCCGTTTTAAATGTCATACGCAGTTAGAAACCGTGCCCTTGATGCATTCACAAATAGATAAACGTTTCATCAGCCAAGCATTACTAAGATTTGGTGCTCCCTACCCTGGTGTTGGACAGAGAGTCCTTCCTAAGTAGGCAAGCAACCGTGAAGAATGGCTTATACAGCAAAATTGAAGGAAATTATGAAAATAAAAGGACGAGTGTTACAAAAATACTTCTTGTACGAACGATCCGGCACGATTTGGTTGGATGCGTGGCAGGTACTGCGTAAGCTGTTTTTGTGGAGTAAAGAAATAAAAGCGTTTGTGCTCACATATCGTAGATAATTGCACATCTTTACCGTAATTTGTACACCATGGCACGTTAGTGCACGTGAGCAGATCAACTACCGCATCGGTTCATAGTTTATTCAAAGGGTGGTACGAACCGTATCTTTATCCTTGCATCAAGGACGCAGGTCATATCTGCACATAACTGTGATGCCCATGCCATTTCCTACAATTAAAGCACCCGTACGCATTCAAATACCGGTTAGCAATGTTTGCCGTGCTATCCCCGATATGTCTGGCCCTTCAACCCCTGCCCAAATATTTCAATTTTTAAGAATATTAAAAAACCCTGCCCAACAAAAAACGAAATGGCAATCTACAAGCGCACAGAACTGTTAACAACCCTAAAACACGTAGGAACCCTCCTGGTAGATCCTGACGTAGTACAGAACGCATCATTTCTTGCGTTGTTCGATCGTTTCAATGTACGAGTGCTCAAATTTGATGAGGACGAGCTCATATGCAACGATGATGTGGCAGCAATACTTACGGACAAGAGAGGAGTGTTTGAGGATTATTTCACGGTTGTGTTGGCTGATGGGATTGAGTTTAGGTATCCTTTTGTTTATGGATGGGTTAGTTGGGATGTGCCTGGTGTGAGGATGGTTAGGATGTGTGAGATGGGAGAGAGAATAAGGGAGATGAGGAGGATGTGTGGGAAGGAGGAAGAGTTGGTGAATGGTAGTAGAGGTGTTGGTGAGCAGCGTGTATGCAGCGGTAGTGAGGTAATGGGCATGGAGGGCAGTTCTGTTAGCTTGTCCGCATTTTCTAGGTCTGACAAGTCCTTGATGGACCTGCTCATCATAAAACGTGAGAAGCACACACAAAGAAATATGCAGCGGTACATTCAGCACCTGAAGAAATGTGCAATGAGCCTTTTTGCTGGTGCAAGCATGGGGCGTATAGAACTGTTCAAGAAGGGGTCATCCACAAAGAGAAAGCTGTCATCAAAACAGCAGCAAATTATAAAACAGAACGAGGAGCGATTGAAGAAAATAAATGAGCAGAAGGACGGGACATTTCTGCGCAATTTCTTTGTGAAGTTCAAAAGCATGTCGTTCACACGGAAGAGGATGGCGCTCGAGAGCGTGCGTACCGAGTCAGCGGTTGTAAACCGGCGTATTACGCTGCTCAAGATCGAGTACTACCTTGACAGGTGGAGGATTGAGAGCAGAAAGGAAAGGGTCGATGAGAGAATGCTGGTTGATGTGTATGTGAACTGCTTGGCGTTCTTTGAGATCGAGGGACGGGAGAGGAGCGAGTGTGAGTACGTGGAGAGCGTGATGAGGGAGATAGGATTTGGTGCTACGGCTGATGAATTGCTTGGCAGGGATGGCGAGATG
>NW_007360648.1:12177-20109 GCF_000192795.1 Vavraia culicis subsp. floridensis | reverse complement strand
GAAAATGCTAAAGACGGACACTCGATCGATGGAACCGGCGATAAAAAGGTGGCGGTGAACGACCTTGACGTGTACTTTCAGTTGAAATTTGCGGGTGATAAACTGAAGAGAACGCTTGACAGCCAGAAAGATGAACGTACCACGTTCCTTGTGGATAGCTGGCAGAAGAAGCTGCTTGACGCGGTCGACAGCGACACATCGTGCGTTATATCAGCACCTACATCCTCCGGAAAGACGTTCATCTGCTTTTACGCGATAGAAAAGGCGATTGCAGAGGGCAGGCAGCTCATATTCTGTGTGCCTACCAAGGCACTCGTGAATCAGGTGGCAGCAGACATCCTCATACGCTTCGGTGATCGTTGCAAGTACGGCATCGTTATGCCCGATTATCAGGTGAACGCACAGTGCGATGTACTCGTAACGGTGCCCATGATGTTAGAGGCGCTGCTCGAGAGCGATTTGGAGCGCACGGCCGAGACAGCACACAAGCGCAACAAGCCCGGTCTACCTGCGTGCCACGATACGATCGTTATAATCGACGAGATCCACAAAATCAACTCGGATGAGATGGGCGCATACATCGAGCGTAGCGTGCACAAAGTGAAAGGGCCGCTGATCGTGCTGAGTGCAACGCTTGGCGATAACAACCGGGTGTATGAGTGGATACGTGCCGTTGAGGGAATGAAAGGAAAGGAGTGTGTGCTGGTTGAGCACAAGGAGAGGTACTGTGAGCTGAGGAACTACTACTACAATGGGGAGATGGTCGGGATCAGCCCGTTGGTAGGGTATGGTGGGTACGTCCATGAGGATGGTGGACTGGGCGGCAAATCGAGAAATTGTTTGGATGTGCAGACGGGCAGGGAGTGCGGTGCTGGATCGGGTGGTGGTGTGGGAAAGAATTTGGACGACGAATCGGATGGCGGCTTGAATGGCGGGCTGAAGGGTATGCCGGGCCACGGGCCTGATTTACATCCGTGCGATGGGGGGATGCGCACTCCTGCGAGATCGGACCCGTTACGTGCTGAGAACGCCAATCTGCTGCCCGAGGATGTCCTGAAACTGTACTACTCCGTATTCGAGATAATAAAAGAGAATAAAGCGCTGAAGAAGGAGTACAAGGCGCTGCGCTTCAAAAAATACTTCAAGAGCAACATCATAACGAAGAAGGACGTACGGGCGTACTGCTCAAGCATTTTTGCGTTCGTGAAGAAGCACGGCTTGATGAAGCAAACGATCGAGTTGATGAACAGAGAGACAGAGGATGCATTTAAAATACGCAGCGATGTAAAAGAACTGAACAACCTCATAGAAACGCTCAAGAAGAGCGACATGCTGCCGTGCATCGTGTTTAACATGGACAGGGAGTGTGTGAACGAATTCGCTGTCTCGCTGTTCAACCTCGTGCAGAAGAACGAGGTGGTGCAGAAAGTCGCACGCATCAAAGTGCCAAAGAATAAATCATTGGTCAAGAAGAGGGACGAGTGGATGGAGGAGAGTGCGCGTGAAGAGGAGATGAGCAATGCCGTTGTACCACGCGATGATTACATGATAGAGAAGATCAGCGATGAAGAGCTTGATGAGCTGGTGGCAGACGTGCGCGTAAATCCGGTGTACAAGAAAATGCTGTACTACGGGATAGGCGTGCATCACAACGGTATGAACAAAAAGTACCGGGAGATCGTTGAGATTCTGTTCAGGAACAAAAACTTGGGCGTGGTGTTTTGCACGCACACGCTCAGTCTTGGCATTAACATGCCGTGCAAGACCGTGGTGTTTGCGGGTGATAGCGACCGGCTGGACAGGATCAGTGTGGTGCAGATGAGCGGACGGGCGGGCAGAAGAGGATACGATACGATCGGACATGTCATTTTTGTGGGCTTTGAGGGGTACCGGATCAGGAGATTGATGCGCGATGGTGAAAGCGTGGTCAAAGGGTACAGTAACAGCGTGTATGGGTGGATGTGGGCCGGTGGAGAGTACATGAGGAGCATGGCCGAGCATTGCTTCAGCGTTCTTGCCGATGATCGCGTGGTGGGCACGGACGAGGACAGCGGTAATCGGGGTGGTGGGGTGCATGCAAGCAGCAGCACGGATGGCAGTGAGAATAGGGCGAAACACGGCGATGGAGATGACAACAGCGCAATGCTTACGGACCAGCAGCGTGGAACGGCTAGCAGCGCCTTACATCCGCAACTTACATCGATAATAGAGCGGTCACCCTACCAAAGGCAAATTGAGAACGTGTTTGCCGTGCTCGTGCGCTACGATTTCATTAAAGTGGAGAACGGCACGTTCTATAGGACCAAATGGGGGGATCTTCTCCTGTTCAACGAGATGAGCGATCCCCTGCTTTTCCTGATACTCCTGAGGAACGGTGCAATTGATTTGGACGGAATGAGCGCGAAGACGTTCTTTATGGTGCTGTGTCACTTTGTAGAGGTACGGTGGACGTACAGGGATAGCGGCGATGCGCCTCCGATCCTTGAGGATCTTCCCGAGCGTGTAGAACGCTGTCTTGCCGGCATCAACGCAGCATACCCCACCAAGCTGAAGATAACACCGACCAATACGCAGCTCATACCTCCGTTCCTGCACGCTCATCCCTGCCAGAGAAAGGATGCATACCTGTACAATTTCTTTGTGGGTGGCAGGAAGGGGTGTGAACACATTCCTATGGGCGATTTGTGGCAGATCTGCTTTAGAGTTAACAAATTGCTGGGCAGCTTGGTTGAGGTGCTTGATGGGAAGGGTAAGCGGGTGGTTAAGGATGTTAATGAAGTGTTTAAGACTAAATTTGAGGAGTTGCATGCTTAGGATGGTTTTGGTAGTTAATTAAAAGCGGATTGGTACAACGTGAATTAGATGAGGGTGTAAAAAGAAAGAGGGGGCAGATGAGACGGGTACCGTGCTAATACCGTAAAACTAATCATGTAATGAAAAACGTACTGATCTAACGGGTACGATGTTAGCGGTGCGTATTGTGGAATATAAACGATGCGTACCGCTACGAGCTGCTCATCGTATTGTGGAATATAAACGATGCGTACCGCTACGAGCAGCTCATCGTATTGTGGACATGCACCGCAATGCGTACCGCTACGAGCTGCTCATCGTATTGTGGACATGCACCGAAATGCGTACCGCTACGAGCTGCTCATCGTATCAGGGAATAGAAACTCATCCTTCATCCAAAGAAAATACGGAGAAGGGCGGAGTGGCGCATACAAAAGGGGCTGAGGACGTGATGGTGAAACAAAATAAATAAAATTGTGGTACCACGGTAGCACCGCTAAAAAGGAATTTTTGCTAAATACTGGCATGAGCTGGTGGTAGTAGCATATTTTTATTTTTGAAAGGGTTTACCCGGCAGAACGGCATTTCATGCACGAATGGAAATGCAGCACACCCTGAAATATCACGCATTGATGCCGTGCTCGTGCACGCGTGTGAGCAAACGGTTGTTAACACTAAATGAAGCGGTTGCTTGGACAGCAGCTGCGCAATTTTGCACGTGGCCGACCAATCGCTGCGTAGTGGTGTGCCGGCCGTGCACACAGCTCATCTGAGCGTGGTTGTGTTTGCTGTACGAATTGTTGCATGACCTGTACAACACGTTGTACCGCATAAACGTTTTTTGAGTTGATTAGGGCCTTTGCACCGTTCGTGCGGATCACGAGGTGCCCCTATTTGTGGACCGTGGCTGCGCGCCCTTGATGGGTAAAAAAGCGGGACAGGTTAGAAAACGTGATGGAAGTTTCGATCGGAGGGGTGGTGGCGTTCATGATACGAAGATGGGCGAGCAGGCCGATGATATGAGCACGGAGACAGCGCACAACGATCATACAACAGGCGGTAGCACAAACATTAGCGGTGTGCCATTCATAAGGGTAAAGCAACGGGTCCACGAGCAGGACACGTTATTGGCGTACATTAGAGATTTTGAGGAAAACGGTAAAGGCAGCGTAATATACATCAGCGGTGTACCTGGCAGCGGCAAGACGTACACGGTCATAAACACGCTCGTACATCGCAGCAATACGCTTTACTTCAACTGTGGCACCTTGAAAAATAAAAAGATGTTTTTTAGAAAGCTGTACAACTTGGCGAACAGAAAGACAATGAGCGGTGTAACGGGCTACAGGAGCGTACGTTCAAAGCAGCAGTTTACAATGCACAATCTCAAAGCAAAGCTTGATAAACGCATTCTGGTGATAGATGAGCTAGACTTTGTGCTCACCAAGGACCAGCACGTGTTATACACCCTGTTCGAACTAAAAGTATGCGCTCTGTTGGTGTGTATCAGCAACACAATGGCATTTACCAACAGGTTGGATGGCAAGGTAGCGAGCAGAATCGATTTTTTTATTAATTTCGAGGCTTATGGTGCGGAGGAGATTAGGGAGATTGTTGGGGTGGGAAAAGACGATGCATTTGATTTGGTGGTGAGGAGGATGGCAGCCGTGTGTGGCGATGTAAGGAGGGTGGAGTGGTATAGAAGGATGTTGAGGAGGAACGGTATTGAGTGTGGCAGTGGTACCGGAACAAGTGGTATGGAGAGTAAATCGGGGAGTGTGAGCAAAGGTACTGCCTGTTCGGGCAGTACCGCTATGAAGGGCATAGGCAGCGGTACAACGCACGATAATGCTAGCAAAAGTGGCAATGTGGGTGATGGCAGGAGGAGCACCGATGATAAAGCACAAGCCTGTCTTAAAAGTGAAGGTGACATAAAAATGATTGATCAGTTGATGAAAAACGATAAGCCGGTCTTTAAACACTTCCTAAACGAAATAGATGAAAAGAAAAAAAAGATATTGAAAATGGACGTGATCAGGTACGAGGAGGTGTGTGGCATGGACTATTTTGAATATGAACGAGTTATTGATGAGTTGGAAAGCATGGGGCTGGTGGTGAATGGCAAGGCTGTACTGACAAGGGATGAGATGGACAGAAGTTAAAGCATAGCGATGGGTAAACGTGAAAGGGTTTCTAGAACATGACGGACGGGTTGATAGCTGTAATTAGCGAGGCAGGTTGATTTGATAGATTATTGCCGATGTATGGTGCTTGGTCATACATGTTAGGGCTGGTGCTGTGTACGTTGATGTTAGGTAAAGCATGCGCTTAAACAAAGATTTTACTTTTCTCTTGGCATTTATCCTTGTTTTGCCTTTTTCGGTAGAACACAGAGAATCGGTTCTTGTTCAACAATTGTATTTTTTATACTTGGTTCGTTAAAAGGAGCTGATCGTGTTCCGGAAAGAATTAAACAGGAATAACGTTCAATTAACGATCGTGCTCATCAGCAGAAATGGCTGAAGCTATAAAAGCGGGTTGGAGGGTGAGCCTTAAGCTAAAGGGGCTGAGCCTGTAAGAATGCCTTACGCTATGCAATACGTAGCGATTGATTACACGCAGAGCAATGAGTAGCACACCACCGCACGATCATACAAATAAACAGACCATATCAACTAAAACAGGTGTAACCATTACTTACGTGGAACTGCTGGATGAGTCCTGCAGTCAGCTCGTGTATGGGTCATTTACTGCATCTTTCCCATCAGGCACACCCAATACCCGGATCACTCTTTCTGCTGATTAAGAGAGAAAACGCTTCTTTTTTGCCCATAAATTGGGCAAACATATCGCTTTTGTCCTAAAAATGTTTTGTGATACCAGGACGTAACAGATTTGTTCCTGATGTACGTGCTGAACTAGGAAAGCTACACAGTTCTGGTAATGCGGGCTGCAGCAGAATACACAGGTCGTGATAAGGGCATACAAGAGGTGGTACAAGCAAAGTGTGACACGTAGAGAATAAGGGAAGTAAAAATCTCATAGACCATGAATAAAATATCTCTAGATCAAATTATTGCGATGTCCTGTTTTATAGTCGATCGATTGCTTAAAACCAAAATCTACTTCGTCATGTTTGTTCTGAGCGAGTGTGTGTCGGTAAAACCTTTTTTAATGAGTGCTATTTTTAACACTTCAGCAATGAGGTTCTCAAACACAGCTAAATGACAAAAGCAGTAAAATGGTGCCAAAGTCCCTGTCCACTCGTAGAAAAATACAAATAATTTTTTTTACACGTGGAACGCTCCCAAAAATATTACAATAAGCGCTATATTTGCACACGAGTTAATGATGATGCTGCATTCCAAACAATATTCTTGCCGGTTTGTATCCAACACAACCTTGCAGACTGTTATTTCATGTCCTGATCACACTCCGCATTTCCAGTAAAAATATTTTTGGAAATATAAAAAAAAAGCAATTTCAACTCCTGATAGTGAAACAGCATATAATGAGCATGTAATGCTGTAGTTACGTTGAAATATTCATTCAAGCACATTTCAACATCGGTGAGGGCTGAAGAAACGTGTTTAACTAATGGTTGATGTGGGTGATTGCATACTATAAGACAGCAGACGTACATTTTTGAAAGAGTATTAAAACGGTATATCGCCGAAAAAAGTTTTTTAGCCAAAAATTTTTTAGATCCGTCCATCCACATATGGACATCAGCTGACATAACGTTTTATTCCGCTGATAAATGCATACTTGATGTAAAAGTATCAAAATTCTAAGTTAAATTACAGATATGATATCTGATATGTTTGTATTGAACTAAGTTTTAGAACTCAACTAAATTAGCTGAGAATACGTTCAACCTGCTCGTAGTACTTCATTTGCATAAATATTTGCTATTTCATCATTTATATGATCAAGTGCAGAGATGATACCGGTACTGCAGGATGTTAGACGGAGAAACTAACTAAAAATAGTTTTAAGATAAATAAAAAGACAACTCGAAAAAACTGATTGGTCAGTTCTATGAAATAAATTATTTGCCCCTTCGAGAAAAATAAAAGATTTTGTTTCATGTATTTGCACTGCATGAAGAGTCTAAAGTTGTCGTACAACTCATTCTTTCTGAAACGCCCTCAATTTTTCTCCACTAACAACATCAAAATTACACGATTACCGAATAGTAGCTAATTAATTTGCTCCTACCATAAAATCTTAAACAATAGAAAAAACATAATATGGCATATGAAAGGAAGAAAGTATTATTGAATGGAAAGAGCACTTTTTACCGTTTTATAAATGGAAATAGCGCAGCTAGTACAAAATAAAAAGAAATATTCCAAAAATAGAACAGTTGAATTAAAAATATAAAAATGGCACAGAACTTGGCCTCATGAATTTTTTATGTGCTGTTTTGCTGCTTATGACAACTTTCACATTTGCTATGAATGGCAATCCATCCGAACACAGAGGTGGATACGAACCTATCACGTTTACTAGGTTTAACAGTAAAAATGCTTTGCAACAAGGAGCAAAACAAGACCGGACACTAAATATGGTGAATGATATAATGACTAGATATAGCGAGCAAATAGAATCAACTCTGAGATTTTGCAGCCAACCAAATCAACACGGCTGGATTCAGAACCGGGTTATATACCCACAGACAACGAAAACTTATTTATTAAGAATTTTTGGCGAATACTTTGTTATGAACTTCGAAAATTATTTGTCATTCACAAAACAAAACATCGCAACATTTTACCACACTAAAAAGGAAGGTAAGCTTGAGATACATGTCATGAAAATTTGCGAATTGACCAGAAAAGCGATGTGTTTGCAGGCCATAATACATGTAATATTTAGGAACGTGTATAAAGGCATGTTTCGTGACCTCAGGCTTTTTTATAATTTAAAGGATATTTTGTGCAATTATACGGATAATTGTAAAAGAAATTATAGTGTAATAATAAAGGACAGGAAGATTTCTGAGGAAAAATATAACAGTCTGCTCAATAAATTAGATACCTACGCAAAAAATATAAACGATTTGGTAGAATTTCTAGAAAAAAGAAAGGAATCATTGATCAAGTTTATGGATGCTGATAAAAATGACGAGTGCGT
>NW_007360648.1:8748-10702 GCF_000192795.1 Vavraia culicis subsp. floridensis | reverse complement strand
CTCCAACTCTGAGCAATGAAATTTGGAGACCCACGGAAAACGAGAAGAAAATGCTTGAAGAACGTTGCAACTATCTAATAATTTAATATCCAATATATTATTTGTGTAAGATGAAATGTTTTACCTTGTTAGTTCGGAAATAATGATTTAATTGAAGTCTAGAACAGTAAATGCTATTGATTTCTAGAAAAAAGACACAGGCAAGTTTCGAGACATCTCATAAAACGTAACAAAAAAATAAAGACTAGTTGTGTGTGGAGATGAATAAACATATTTTTAGTGAAAAAAAATTTTCTGTTGTGTTAAAGCCGTTTCTCATTCGTAGCATTATTATTGCCCATTTTTCCATATTAGTTCTCTCCCACTCATTAGATGTGCCACGTCGTTGCCTTACCCCATAAAATGGCCTTATGATCTTATTTCATTTCCTACCGAGGGTTTTTATCTACGTACACATGGCTTAGGTGAGTATATTTTCTTCGTTCAAAAAAATATGTATTCTGGGCTGCAAAAGGAATTTTACTAGTTTGTTAATCGTAGTCTTCCCAAACAACAGCCTAGATCATGTTTATATCCAATATTATCGGTTCTGACTGTTTCTTCCCATATAAGCTTAGATATGGTGCAGCATAACTAAAACAGGGTTAGCCAATGATTTTAATTCCGTGTTCAACCTATTCAATAAAAAATACGTTCAGCATGTTTTTTATGGCTACAGGATTGTAAATTTAGGCGGTACCACAATTGTGTGTTATAAACTTTTGAGAATTTTTTTGATAAACACGTCCGCTGATGTAACCATATCATGTATTATATCACCATCAATTATATTGATATGAATAAAAAAACAGCTCGAAAACTGGTTGGTCAGCTCAGGAGAACAATCTTCTCGCTTTTGCACGAAATAAAGGGTCAAAAGTTGCTGTTAAATTAATTTGATCAGAAACGCTCTCAGCTATTCTTTGTGAACTACACGAAAATGGTACGATCACCAAGCGTGAATTCGATTCATTAACCGTTGACAAAAATGCAAAACAAGTGAAAAGACATAATTGGGCATATGAAAAGAAGGAAATGTAATTTAATAGAAGGTCAAACTTTGTTCCGCTTCATAAATAGAAATAGCGCAACTGGTCTACTAATAAAAAGGTATATCCTACTCCAAGTATCAAATAAGTAAATGTAGCTAAAAATACGCATCAAGCGAAAAAAACATCTTTAATAGAGTGCCTGGTTCTCAAAAAGTCTTGAAAACATGTTGCCATACAGTACCGAACTTCTCATATCCTTGTAAGAACGTGGTAACCAGAAGGAGCAGGTTAAAGAAAAATATCAAACTTTCAACATATACCGTAAGAATGGATGATATGATGGTGAAATAGAAATAAAGTGTGTACTTAGCCGCTAAGCATACCACCATGTTTAACATTACCTCCTCGCCAACCTCAGATATGTAGGCACATAGCACGTTTGAAAATGTGAAGAATAGAAGCGGCAAATTCAGTGCTGGTTTGTGTATCGTGCGCTGCAAATTTTTAACTTCTAAGACTTTTGAAACTCGACTGATGATAAACACCGAAACTAACATCATGAGGTTTCCGAGTGCCATGATGTAGAAAAAAAGTGTTTTGTCATCGTACACTTTGAGCGTGGACTTGAAAAAAGATGTTAGAGGTTGCAAGTACGGACCAAAAAAAAGCATGCTGGATACGAACAATGCTAGAGATATGGTTATAAACGTAAAAAGCTGCTCCTTTGATTTCATTTTTGGGGTATCAATTTTCATCACTGTTTAGTGGTTCATAGACGATGACCGGTCATAAGTTCACTTGAAATAGAACTTTTCATAGGATTAAGTTTCCGAATCATCTTATAAAAGTCAATTTTGGCAGAAATTCAGATGACACAGTGGAGTCATTAAGTATTGTTGATGCATGGATTGTTGGGAATACGG
>NW_007360648.1:4555-6370 GCF_000192795.1 Vavraia culicis subsp. floridensis | reverse complement strand
TGAATCTATCCTTTTATCACACGAGTTAACGAAACAATAATACGCAGTGCGGTTGCGATACTTCTAATACAGGCATAAATCTTTATGCTTTTGCATTGAGTTGATATCCCAGTATGCGCTCATCCTGTGTACTTTTTGCAGAACAGCATTTTAAGCACACTCCCTGTTTGTGGGGGCGACTGCAGCACAAGTTGCAGTTTTTGTGTTAAGGTCATTTTTGCGGCTGCAGCATATCTTTTTCTTATATTGAGAGATATGCTAGATTGTTATGCAAGCTGGCGCATTGATTTCCTCCATGAATCAAAGACCAGCGGCCATGAACGGTATCGGCGAGCTGAAAATGCATTGTTTAGGCGTTTTGGAAGTAAATAAATGATTTTTAGTGGAACAGTCCAAAGAAGTAAGCTAACTGCAAGCTAATCCTCCATGTTGTGCCTAGTCCTGTCGCTGCAATGATTGCATTGTAGGTAAAACAATTGTGTGAGGGAAAAGAGCTGGTGAGATAGCTGACAGTGGTAGGGCATCGTATCTCCGGAACCAACGATTAGATGACTCAGTAGACGCTAATAGTGAGTTGAAAAGAATTGTGTGATGGTGAAGAAATCACCATTAAAGTCTTTTACCGAATTAAACCTAATCCTAGCATTGATCACATTATCACGCGAAAGTCGGTGATATTACAGATGAATGCATAATCAATACTTTAATTAAAATAACATAAAAAGACATGATATAGCACACGTACGTAAAAAAATATGATATCATCCCGTGTACCCGTATTTTTAATCTGTGTATTTTATCCACCATAATATTGTTCAATGCAATTTACTATCTAAAAATAATTCTTAAACACGCACGTATCACTAATTCTACTTTATTTTCCAGCTCGTATGCACGGTCAATCTACGGTTTTATAGCACATTCCATCTACACTGAACAGATAGCAATCATCCAAAAGACTGTTAACCATTTCTCTGACATCTTGCTCTTTATACTTGCCCTGCAGCATCTTAACGACCAGATCTACATGCAGTCCTTTCTCGTCTTGGTTATTTCTGTAGCACATAAGTACATCCTCCTGCAACGTGCCTATCATCCCTTCTTTCTCTTTCTCCTTTCTTGTTTCCCTCTTGAGCTCTCTTCTGCAGTGCAAATGCTGCTGCAAAACATTCAAGAAATGGTAGCTTACGTAGTTGAAATCATCAATCTTGGTCAAAAAGCTTACCGATACAGAAATATCACCATCATACACTCTCACATTACCAATAACCCGTAAGAAATTGTTAGGCTCTATCAAACCGGCCTGCTCCTCCTCAAACATTCCGTTGGGCCAAAACGATGCGTTTATCATTGCTGTGCCATCGTCCAACACAAATATTGTACCTGATTGTGCTTGGCGTGTGGAGCGTACCCAGCCGGCCACGCATATGGTTGAGAGTGTGGAGTTGTCGATTGTGTGCGTGGGTGTGTCTGTCGGAAGGGATTTCAGCTGCTTGATAGACAGGGTGCGCAGTGACTTGGGGGTGTAGTCAGGTTTTGGGCTTGATGGAATGAAACCTTGGTTGTCGCTTAGTGGCATGAGGGGCCGTTTTTTTTTTCGTATTTTGTGACAGAGGATGTGCTGGTGATTGGTAATAGTTGTGTACAAGGGGATCAGGAAGCACAAACTGGTCAGATCTACATGAACAAGATTATCCGATAAAAAATAAACCGTGTATAAACATAACGAATCGAAATATGTGTTTGTTGGCATTGTACGAGGTGCTGTGGTGGACACGAAAAACGTTAGCGGAACATATTGCTGATAAAGAAGAC
>NW_007360648.1:0-4303 GCF_000192795.1 Vavraia culicis subsp. floridensis | reverse complement strand
CCGCTTGTAGTATAAAGCAGCTGTATAGAAAATTAGGCTAAGCGTGGTAGCAAAGGCTACGTAGTCTTGGTGGTTCTTGTATTTCTGTTCACAATAAAAACGGTAATGAGCCACCTCCGTTCTCAGTGTTTAAAGTGCAATTTACCATTTTCTCTTGCCAAGTTTGTTATATGTTGCTTGCAATTTTTTATTGACCAGCTCGCCATGATGCTCGTTTGTCTGTTGCTGTTGATAACACAATTTTTACAGACAACCACTATTTTCCTTATCCTTCACCCCAAAACGTTTTATGACCACGACACACAAAAATTTTAGAAAAGTGCGAATACTCAACGAAATATCATCGTATGGCGATATAATCACCGAGAAAAGAGACAACAATTTATACATCACCACATTTACTGCAACATCGTACACTACGTTTGATATCAAACACCTGAACACGGTGTTTGTGGGCCCATTATTCACACACATTTCGTGCTATGACAAGTACTTGAATCGGTTGGTGGTGTGTACTGATAACAATATTTGTGTGTGTGACCGCGGGAGTGTTGAGAGTAGCGTTGGTTATGGGGATCTGTGCGTACAATGTGTGCGAATGGTGGTGTGTTTTGAGGAATGTGCGGTGATATTGACGGATAAAAGCGAAGTAATCACGGTAGGATATGATCTGAGCATCAGAAATAGGATTGTAATGGAGGGTGCATACCTGGTGCGAAGAGTGGGTGTGAGGAACAAATTGGTGGTAGTATGCAGGGATAGAATAGTGCTGTACCGTATTGATAGCGGACAGGAGGTGTGTGTGTATAATGTGCAGCACAAGATAACGAGCATGTTCGTGAGCGGTTACACGTCCTTGATTGGTACGAAGACAGGTCTTGTCGCATTGCTATGTCTTAAAACAGGCGAATTTATTCATGTGGTGCAATTCGATGTGCCGATATGGGACGTGTCGGCGAATCTTACTGATGGATTAGTGAGCGTGTGTGATGTAAAGAGAGTCTTGCATGTATATGATCTAAGGAATGGTGTGGTGGTCGACAGGATGGTAGATGTGTGCAGAGTGGCATATTTAGATGGATACTGGGTGGTAACGCGGATTAATAATGGAAAATATCGGAAAGGCTGTGTAGAAGGAAATAATCAGGTGATATCGACAGATCGCGATCCTGGGACGGAAGTTCATGGCCAGGCAGTTGCAAAGAATCGCAATTCGGTAACAGAAATTGCGAACAAAGCCGATGAAAAGACTTTTTCAGTAAACGGTGAGAAGGGACGGATCGGGAAGGAATACATCGAAAATGATCATCAAAGTTCTAGTAGAGACACAATGGAGGATCTAAAAGCAAGAAATATATCGATAACGGGTACTTGTTCCGATGAATCCCCGGTTGTGGCGGAGATAAGACGGTCTACTGATTTATCTAAAATTGATTTGGAGCTTTACAGACTGGAGAATTACAAATTAACGTTAAAGAAATGCAGAAGAACCTTTGGTGAAAAAATAATTGGTATAGGCAACCACACAAGACGGAATCTGGTGTTGATTGGTGATAGAAGTGCATTTAATTTAGGATATTTCAGGGACGAGCAGTCATTTAAATTCAAGATGCTCAATATGACAAGTGGTTGGACGGCAAAGAATAAAATACGATACTACGACATAAAGGATCGGATCGTGGTGGGCGCAGAGTTCAGTATAAGCGAACTTGATCATACCAACAAAAGAGATGTAAGCGTTTTTAAAACGTATAACGAGCGAATAGCGTGCATGGCACTTTCCGAGTGCAGTAATTTTGTTATATTCTCGTTGGGAAGCGTTGCAATCTGTATGAACCTGAAGAGCGCACTAATATACAAACGAATTTGCTTAGAGAACGTAGTAGGTGTAGCTATGACCCTGCTCAGAGATAGAATACTGCTTTACGATGACAAAACAGTGCATTTTTATAGGATCAATGGACAGAAACTAAGTGAAATGGTGGTAGATGGCATCAATTTTATGAAAATGATGCTGGTAGAGAACATGCTGGTCATGATATATGCGAAGCAGGTGGTATTTATTGATATTGACAGACATTCGATAGTCAATGAGATTACATTCAAGAATGAAATAAAGGACGTGACCGTTTCTAATGATTTTAGGAAGTTGGGGGTCGTCTTTGAAAACTACGCGGCAGTGTACGAATTGGGCAGTAATACACTGATAGACACTTTCACAGGAGAGCATGATAAGATATTGTTCTCTTTACACAACGAATTTGTAGTTCTCACGAATTATAGTACGGTCGAATTGTATGCCGATGAAAACTGGTTCTACAACAACAGAGAAGTGAATGAAGTATTCGAAAGTACAACAAACCACAGTACGGGAGTTGATAACGAGTTGATTGCAGAAAAGAAAAATGAGTTGATGGTTGAGTTGCTGAGTTATCTTGAATTTGAAAGGAGGAAGAATTAACGGCACTGTTGCAGCTGTAGCTTTTATGGTATTAAATTACATCCATGAGTGACGGGTGATAATAAAGTATGAAATTTTATTTTGTCGGTTTGATTTGTTTTAAAGTATTATAAGCTGACAATCACCCTTTTGTGAAACTCTGCATCAAGGTTACAAATGTGTTGGGTAAGAACCATTTTAGAAAATTTATTGTGAATTACCATGTTAAACGACTAAATGTCAGGAAAAAGAGTTCTAAATGGGTATGATCCTGGTGTATTTCGACTGCATGATTTTTAAACACCGTCACCAAGGGCTTAAAAAGTAAAACTATAATGGTGAAGCGTAAAGATTAATGTCGCCCTATTACTGGAGAAGTTTTCTCTTGTTGCTTACGAGAAACCTGTGACTAATCGGTAATTAATTTTGGGCATCATCACGTTCAACAAGCTAGCACATCAGAACACGTATTAAATCTTCGCTTTTTTTGAGTTTTATTCCATTTGTTTTCCTATGTTTCTATGGGAAATGTATTATTGGAGAATGTACAGAAAGTTTTATACATCGAATAGAAAAACTTTTAGCTGCATTACTAGAGCAGATCTTTTTATACCGGTTGCCCAATAAACAGCGAAAATCTTGGAGTGCAATTATCTTAAGATCAAAGTAAAATTTCATTTTTCGTTTCAATTTTAAGAATAAGTCTTTGACATTATTAGCGAGTCTAAAAGAAAACATAAGAGAGAACACATATTAAACGTTATTGTAAACTTATTTCATCTCTGTGCTATCATTTTTTTATGAAATTTATGTTGCTCCTTCACCTGCCGTGGCTGAGTAAACTTAAGTTCGAGGGGATGCTCACCTGTCATCATATAATTATTTAGACAACTTAAATGTTCAAGTAGTATTTTCGATGACATACTATGAATTGTACGTAATGTTAGTCTTTTTAAGAATAATTTGATTTGAAACCAACGAGAGAACATTATTCCGTCTGTACACTTCATTATTATATTTTGAATCTTCGCTGTATTTTTGAGAGTTAAGAACGACACTATTCGTCGTGTAAAACATTTTTCTTTCAAACTATTTTCATACATCCTTAGCTTGACTGTCCTCACAACTTTCGTCATTCGTACTCCAGGTTCTTTGTCTCATCATCAATTTCACAATCATCTTGAACCAACACCTTTCTAAAAAATCAATTGTTCTGTTTGTAGGACAAAATAGTTATCACGTACAATGTGAAACAGCCGAGCACTATGCTGGTGAGCTCAACCAGATTTGTGCAAATTGTTTGGCAATGCACTTTAAAGACGAGGCTCACCGTAGACGCATGTACAAGAGCTGCTGTCACTTTGGCAAGCTGGCCTACATACCACGAGATAGCTATCCAGAGTATCTCAGATCGCTGTTCACCGATACAGCAAGCAGCGATCATAAAAACTTCAAGGCCAACATACGGTCGTATAACAGTGCCCTGTCGTTTGCGTCAATGGGTGCAAATGTGGAGCAGTTCACACGAGGGGTGTACTTCTTCAAGGTGCATGGTCAGGTCTACCATAACACATACAACATAAACCCGCTTGAGAACACTAACAGGAGATACTCACAGTTGTATGTGATTGATACAAACGATGCCACAGATCTGAGATCGAGAAATCCTGCAAATGAGAAGTGTGACAGAGCAATACTACACAATCTTGACAGGACAATAAGAGAAGTCAACCCGTATGCAAAATCTTGCTGAGGTTGAGAGGAGTGCAATGCGTGAAGGAAACATGTTGATGGTAAATGTGGAGTCAAACAAGAACATTCATCGTGACATGAACAGGTACAATGTTCCTACAACGGGCGAGA
>NW_007360647.1:0-49781 GCF_000192795.1 Vavraia culicis subsp. floridensis | reverse complement strand
AATACGCCAGTAAATAACACCCAGATATGAGAATCATAAGATTAAATAATATTTATGGATTTGTGTTGTCTAAATATTGCATGTGTTTTTGTAGTAGTTTTTACATCTGATATTACAGTTCATTATTATTGTGAACAAACATTAGATGATATCATCATCGCATGAATAAAAAGACAACTCAGAAGCTGATTGTTCGGTTCTGGAAAGTAAATTATTTAACCCTTCGAGAAAAATAAAAAATGCTTGTTTCAGGTATTCGCACTGCATGAAGATTCAAAAGTTGTTGTACAACTCATTCTTTCTGAGATGCACTTAGTCATCATTTACAAACAATATTTTCATTCTATTTTTATTTATTCAACCCCTATCATTATTTAGTTGGCTGTTTTTATGAACACCACCACGTCTAATCAAAATGCATGAAATAAATAACATATCTGCACTTTTAACTTTTGTTTGATGTCCTCAACATTGTTGCAAATTATGATAGCATTCACAGTATATTTTGATGATTTACCAGAAAAAGAATTAAATATAAAGAAATGGATGTAAAAGTGAGTTTTTGGTCAATGTAACAGAACATAACATCACAATCAAACAGATGTTTTGGTGAACAGTTTGTATGTTCTCATTATCGACTAACACTCATTTTTCTGGAAGAAATAAAACTATAAATAAGTTGAGAAGTCAATGCATCATGTATCCAGATTCTGACAATACACCGACTGAAAAGTTTTTGGTGCAAAAAACACAATTGTTAAATCCTGGTGGTTTTGTCTGTGCTGTAGATGATCAGCTGATTGTCTACCGCGGCAAAGCTTTATTTATTGATCGGACCTACGAGAGTCTGCAAAATGTTCCTGTGCTCCGTGTACAGTTCTTAAAAAAGCACTTCGATATTGTGCATGTTCTAAAAAAAGTATAGGGCCAAAATAATAGTACCAGTTGCAGTAAAAAATAATCAGACAATATCTCTACACCGACATTCCATATCACTATGTGTACCAGAACAGCCGATGGGTATTGCGATAGCGAGGTGATGGCAAGGTCATTACAAGATTGTATGCGGTCAATCCAAAGGAAAAGGAGAGATTCTATCTGAGAATGCTCTTGCTCAATGTGAGAGGTGCAACGTTATTCGACGACTTAAGAAGTGCCAACAATGTTGTATATGGCACATTCGAGGAAGCAGCAAGGGCAAGAAATCTTCTGCAGGATGACAGTGAATGGAAGAACGTGCTGAGCGAAGCTGCAATGACAGAGACATCTGACCACATCAGAAAGCTGTTCGCATACATCTGTGTGTTCAACTGACCGCATGATGCACTTGGGCTGTTCAACGACTATGTTGACGATATGTGCGATGACATCGTTAACGAGATATATGGTGATGTTGCCAACATGGCTGACAGCGGATATCTAACGAACAGAACTATACTCACAACAAATAACGATGCTGCAAAAAAAATCAATGACAGAGTCCTTGACTTGATGATTGGCAACGAAATGACATACACGAGTGCAGACTCTACTGTCACAGAGGACAACGATGTTGTTGCGAACTATCCGTTAGAGTTTCTCAACAAGCAGCAGCCTTCAGGAATGTCACCGCACAAGTTAGTTCTAAAAAGAGGTGCGTTGATAATGCTATTGCGCAACCTTGATCCAGTCAATGGCCTGCTCAATGGCACACGTCTGGTGGTTGATGAACTTCACTCAAACTTCATCATAGCTACTATTGTAACCGGATCCAGGAGAGGTAGTAGGGCAGTGATACCAAGGATCGACATGGCACCGAGCGAGACACAGCTGCCGTTCATACTCAAGAGAAGACAGTTTCTTGTTCTTCTTTCGTTTGCGATGACAATCCACAAGTCACAGGGTCAGTCATTTGACAAGGTAGGTGTTTATCTGCACAGCCCAGTCTTTGTGCATGGTCAGTTGTACGTAGCTTTGTCGAGAGTGCGCTATGCAAAAGGTCTAAGGGTGTATGTTGCTGACAATAGAGACCAAGGAAAGCATGAGAATAGTAAAGTATACACAAGAAATGTTGTATACAATGAGCTACTAAAATGAAAGTGATTTATTGATTTTGTAACTATAGAACAGTTAGTAGAAAGGAATGACCTAATGTTTTAGTTATGTTCAAAAGCGCTATTTTTGTATACTATCCATTCATGCACCCGTTTTGCAAATGAGATAGCGTAGCTAGTAAATATTAAGATGTTGTGACAGCATGATTCAAAATGTAGAAACACGCTACGATTATCATATCCATTCTAGCTTTATTTGCGACAAAAAAGTTAGCATTGAATGGATTCGAACCACTGACCTCTGGGTTATGAGCCCAGCACGCTAACCACTGCGCCACAATGCTGTCGTTTTGCGCATTACCTAGAACATAAAACGAAACGATATTTCTAGTAAGTATACGCTTGATGGTGTAGCAAAACTTTATATCTTGCTAGTAATACGCTCATAGAGATTAATTAACGTGAACAAATATACCGGTTTTTTCATAGAATCATAGATGAATATTTGCTCATGTATAGTTAGCATGTCAAAGTATAATTGGCGCAGTAAATCATATAGATGTTTCTTTCTGCACATGGAGCTTGAAAATCCTATGTCTTGAGAGGATTATATTGGTAAAGACAGTATAAATACACAGATGAGATACGCAGTACTTATATTGACAGTCAAAAATGATGTACTGCTGTTTGTGCCATGTTAGTATTTCAAGATAATGTTTAGTACATGGGTTAGAGAAGCGTTTTATGTATAACAAGACGGTTATTAAAATTTGTAGGATTGTAGGATGTGAAGTAACGGCTATTTGTACGTGCACAGCACGCCAGAAGAGTTTGTTTATATGTTTTGGTCTGGAAGTGATAATCTGACAAACTTTTGAAATGCGTTTCAAGTTGCATGAACCACTGGTTGCTTCGACCAATATTGGGATGAATGTTTTATGAAGGCATTTAACTGTCCTTTATTTATACAAACAGAACAAATTTAAATATTTGTTGCAAACGTGTTCGTTACCTAAGCAATGTTGGTGCTATAAAATATGGCTTAAACAAGTTGTCAAAGAAGAGCTTTTATGTTTAATGGCAATGCTAGGCTGTGGGGAACCGGTACTTAAAATACTTGCCCGGTACACTCATCATTTACACAAATTTTTTGTATCCCCAAAATGGACGAACACGTGCAATCGTTTCGTTTACAACACAAGGCGCTTATAAAACAGTTCTATATTACATCATCAACGCAAAACTTGGAGAAGTTATACCAAAATGCTCTTAATTCAAAGGATGATGAAATAGTGGAAGAATTTATAAAGCTATGCTGTATTAGTGTGGATAGAACGAAGTTTAAAAATTATTTAACCAACATTATAGAACACTTCGTATGGCTTGGTTTAAAGTACTACGATGAAATGGATGGATATGATGAAGCTCGAACAATCATTGAAAATGAAGTAAAAAGGCTAAGAATGATTATAAGGACTGACGATCAATTGTAATATTTATTGTTTGATGTGTATTTTATAGGCCATGCGCAAATAGTGTTTGGCGATGAGTAGCTACGTAAAATGTGATTTCTCAGCGAACAACTCCATTATTAAATCTAAATGGTGTCTGTGGAGCAATTACACTACCATACAGCAATTGTTGAGCACAATCTTCAGTATTTTTGTATTATGGCTCAGTGTTGGATTATCAACTAGCGATTCACAGCACCGTACTTTATCACGTGATTGTCTGTAAATATATCGTTTTACTACTACACATCTGGATAGATGGGCGTGTAGGGTAAGCGTAGAACGGTGGAACAATGTGGGAACATCACGGGTTTTGACCGACGCGTGTGATAGGTTAGAAGAACTCTTTTAAATGGTACTTTGTGTATTATAAACGCATTGAATGCTATATTTTACATGTTTAATTGAATATTTCACGGTCATCAAGTTTGGTTTGTAGCAATTCACCGAAAGATTATTCAGGAAGAGATCAAATAATGATGGAAATAATATGAATGAATAAATATGATTGTTGTTGGATATTTCTGAATGATCATTAACCAAAGGATGGTAGGATGCTTGGTGTATATGAAGTAAGTATAAAAACAGTGTAATCACATTTTGAAGAAATAGATAACATGCCGTGAGTGAGATATTCAAAAGAATATTGAAACCATTCTATGGTTCAATACTAGTGTAAGAAAAACCTAATCATCGTATTTTTGTAGTTATAGATTTTTTAGAGAAATATACTTTCATTGAATATAACACATCAAATGGTTCTAACAAGTGATCCAGATCGAAACAATCTGTTATTTTTACCTCATGCCATCTAAATTTCATATTTAGGGTCTATTCCGATTACATAATAGGTAACTTGCATTTTATTCACTTGTTTATCAACACATTAACATGAAAGTAATTCGCAACAGTACGTTCATGGCCTTTACCTTATTAATTTTCTGCATCCGACAAATTTAAGTCGTTCTCGTTTGATTGTTAGAGAATTTTCTACAGAAATATGTGATAAATGTTGTTTTGGCGTGTTTACATGCCGAATTGTGCATTGTTACCGCTCTTATTCTGAGAAATTACCGTAGTGTAATGCGGCCTTAAATCCCCACTAAAAATTTACCCCATGCTCTTCAACAAAGATTCATTTCTTGCGTATGCACAGGCCAAAGGACTTGAAATAGAAGATGAAGCGATAAGTATCCTGGCACAGGATGTTGAATACAGGGTGAAAGAGCTGTGTCAAGAAGCTGCTAAGTTCATGCTATTTTCCAAGAGAACGAAATTGTCAATTGATGATGTGAACAACGCGTTGACAACACGCAATGTTGATCCAATATTCGGTTATGATCCGAAGGACAATTTAGTTTTCAAGAACGATATCGTTAAAAGTGCAATTTTTTATGTACCTGACGAAGAAATCGACCTCGAAGATTTGCTGAACCAACCACCACCAAAAATGCCTTTAAAACCAAAAATTACCTCACATTGGCTGGCGATTGAGGGGGTGCAGCCGCAAATACCCCAAAATCCCATAATAATGGAGAAACCCTCGCTGAAACAGGATCCGCTGGTAACTTATACAGAGGAGAGCGAGCTGAAGCAAACAACAAAACATGTGATATCCAAGGAACTGCAGCTGTACTACGAGAAAATACTTTCATTTTTAGAGGACAGCGAAAAAATTACACTGGCGATCGAGTGCCTGAAAACGGAGAGCGGCATACAACAACTTATACCGTATCTCATTCAAAATATCAATGAGAAGATCCTTAAAAATATGGAGAGCGAGGTACTTTCCAACTTCATTCTCTTTTATCATTCATTGTTGCAAAATGAGCATATTTTCATCGACCCATACTTGCATCAAATAATTCCTTCACTTCTGACATGTATAATTGGGAAGAGGATCAAAAATATGGACATTAGGAAATTGGCCGCCGAAACGATCAAGTACGTATACGACAAGTATTCTATAACTTACGACACACTGGGCCCAAGAATAATAAAGACCCTTTCAAAAGTATGGCTGGACAAGGATAAATCAGAAGATGCTCATTATGCGGCGCTGTTTACGCTTTCGATTCTGTCTACGAATGTGATTTCGTCTGTAATACAGAAGGAAAAAGATCGTTATGTAGAGATGGTAAAGGATCTGAACTATGAAAATGTATTGCAACTGTTGAACGATATTTTAGCAAAATCTTGAGTTTTTGTTGTTGCTGGAATCTTATTCATTTATTATTGACATAGTGAGGTAATATTTATGACCAATCCTTTTGAGAACAAATACGGGTTTTGAATGGTACCATAATGATTTATAGTATGTTATGTCAGTTCTGAAGACGTAATAGTGTTAAAATATTGTTATTCGTCTTTGATGACTATTTATTATTTCTTTCGTGCTAAAGTTTTACCAGAGTTTCCATTTAAAATATGTAAATTGTTTTCAATCCTTAAGATGAATTTTGCGCGTGCTTTTATCTTCGAAAACTTCGATATTCCTGGTACTGGTTAAAAACCTGCCATTGATGAATGAATGACTCACCACATGAGTGATCTCTGGATAAACACTCTGCCAGAGCATATTATATGTGAAATAAAGGAAGTATAATTCATCTAAAAACATTTTTATTTATCTTCTGTAACGGTTTACACTGTTCTCATAGTAAAATAATCTTGGGCTGTGTCATCAAGTCGATCTCCTGTATTGTCCTAGATTTATATCAAACCAGCTACTCCCCAGTTCTAACATTCGGAACATAAGCAGTCTCTTACGATCAGTATCCGCTATGTTGTTAGGAGATATGCTTAGCTTATAATATCGGATTTCCACACACCTTAATAACAGGCCAGACATTTTTGTACCTTGATAGATATCTTTATTCGGTAAGTTCATTTACAAATATCTCATTGCATCCCTATTTATACCATTCTCTAGTGAACAATCCCTATATGTCTCTAGTATATTGGTGATTTGCTTTATAGCTCTTGGTTATCGGAAAGGAATTTTCGTTCAGAGCACGAATATAGTAAAATTTCAGTTTCATGATCATTTTTATTTAGTATTGTGGCGGATTAGTGGCATCATAGACACGAGTAGGTGCTATAAGCCCCAAAAACCTACTCTCCTTCTTGACTGAGCTCAATTTGAAGAGCGGAACGGTCAATCCATGGATAATGACACTGAAAAGCACGACCACAGATACAAAATCTATCGTTAATGTGTCTAATATCCTATCTATCAGTAGTGCATAGTACAATGCTGCGACACCGATCGGTCCAAACCATCCCACGAACAGTGCTTCTCTTTTCGTTCTTATCTGCGGTATGAACTTAAAAAGCAGCAAACACGGGAATGTTCTTCGCAGGCAAATTATTAAAATAGATGAGACTATCACCGGCACGGTTATTCGGGTAAAGTCTATCCGTGACCCAAAGAAAACAAAGAACGAGGTGCTAAAGAGCGAGTCGGTCACCTCCTGCAGCCTAGACTCTCGTGTTTCGAGGACAAACCATTCATCCCAGGAGAACAGTGCTCCTGTAAAAAATATGCAGATCAGTTCGCTCGATTTGATCGTTTCCATTAGTCCAAGACAGAAAAAAGTGAGCGCTAGGCCGTATATAAGGAACGACTCTATGCCGACTAAGTCGTTGCCGTAGCAATACTTCAGCATTCGACGAGAGAAGTAGCCGATGAATATTCCAAGGACTATTGGAAGCATGCATTGGTATAGAATTACGTTCAAGAAATAATTTTTCAAACCAACCAACACATTTTCACTATAAAAAATGTGCAATGGGAAGAATAGAAGCGAGAGGCCCACGCCATCGTTGATTCCACTCTCGGCCGAAAGGAGTGTACGCAGTCTTTCCGGTACATTTTCGTCGGCAAATTTGCTCTTTACGATCGAACTTGAAAGGATTGGATCGGTCGGCGTCAGACAGGCTGCTATAGCAAGTGATACTGCAGCGTTGTAGTGTGAAAAACTGTACACTATGATGAATGTAATGAAATATTTGGCGATAGATACAACTATAACAAGTACAAATAGGGATTTAGCCTGTTTTAGGATGTATCCTTGTGGCAGTGACATCGCGGCTGTCATAACCTGTATGCACAGCACAACACGAGCAAAGTGGTACATCACGATTTTTGACTCAACATAGCTCGTATTTAGTACGTTCAAGACATATGGCCCTATAAGTATACCAAAAATTATAGAAACCGTAGGTTCTGAGAGGAACAACTTTTCCTTCACGAAATTGGATACAAGGCCAAAAGCCAGAATGAAGAAGGATACAAAACAAACCACAAGGAAAAAATCGTCCATTGTCTTCTCTTGCATTTGTTTTTTTATAGTCGCTTTTTAAAACAATCAGATTGGGACATCATAAAACTCATGGTTTTGTGTTAAACATTCGAATGGTCAGATAGTACACATCATCGGCATAAATCATCGCATCGGTCTCTTATAGCGGATATATACGGCAGCTTTAATCCTTTTAAGAAGTTTAGGGTGGCTTTTCAGCGGACAGATGGTTTTGTTAGATATTTTTTTCGCACATTATAAGTTAACACGGCTATCTCGATAAAAACTCTGTTTATAAAGCGGTTCATCCGTCTTCCACATACATTCGAGTTTGATACGGTGCTGAGTCATGCTAAACTAGACGGTATCTGAGCAATGTGATACTCAAATACAACGAGATTCTTGCGAATTCATATAGTTTATCGTAATAGTTTGATTCATTTACAGCTGCAAAAGATGAAATTTAGACCTTTGTATTGCTTCAAGCAATAACAATCTGTCCTTGCAAATCGACAAACCGCATTTTATGAACAGTTGATAACTTCATTAAATCTTCGACTATCATTTTCATACAGTGAACCAATCCAATATTCTTGATTGCTGAAAAATTGTATCAAATGTGATTGCTAAATAATTAAAAGGTGATGTTAACAAATATTTACAATAAGAGTCTCCGATGCTGTAGCAACAACCGCTTACTATCAGTTAAAAAATACGGTAATGTGAATACACCAAAATATCGTAATAAACATTCGAGGTTTTCACCAGAAAAATATACGAACCACGAAATCTGACTTCAATCCAGTTGTGAGCTGAGTACCAATGAGCAAATAGTCGATTATATGAACGTACATTGGCCTTATTCTTCTTTTCAAGGCGTTTTTAACAGATAGTTTACAACAGAACATTTTATAATGCATTTCAGATGTACTATTTTGCAATATATTCGCTAAATTTTACTCCTCTTCGATCTTATGCCATGATATCGGTGTCCGTTTTCATTTGGTAGTTTTATTTGAGCTAAAGGATAGTATCGGTCAACGAACAAGGTAAGTGCGAAAATATATATGCTATTTATCTGTTCTTTAATTTTGGTAATCGGAGAGTTTTCATGAATTTATCTATGTAACTTAACTAAGTGAGAAAGTTAAGGCACTTCAAACATGTCAAAACTGCTTTATTGCAGAGAGTATTGCATAAATGTTGGTTAAAGGAAATGTTTCATTCAATGTTGAAATGGGGTGGTAGTAATTTAGGATTAACAACCAGGTAAATTACCATATGAAAGATCAGGTTGGCTATTTTTGAGCGAAGAACGCTGAAAAATTTCATTCAACTAGCACTGAATACAGAAATATTGATCACGTTTCATAGAATGCTTTTCTATGTTGAAAATTGTCTCGGTGATGTTTCATGTTTTCGTAGTGCGTGTTTCATCTTTTCTCCTGGCACAATATTTTACCGTATTGCTTTCCAAAAACATGTGATTTAGTTCTTCTGCTCTTTCTGCATCCCACGGTAAAGCTGCTGTAACGTAATTAGGTGGACCATGAATGACTCAGAGAATAAAGCGTGCTATTTATCCAACGATTTGTAACCCAGCAGCTGTATCAAAAATCTACAAAAATGGTGTAGAACACTGACCAAATAGGTATTTATTACTTACAGAGGATGACATACATTTCGAAGGGTGAATACACGGCACGTGTTAGCACTTTGCATGTCAGCCGTTTGATGAGCATGTCATTATTTCACACCGATATACCAGTACAGGAGCAACTTGATCAGATAATAGTTTAACACCACCAGCAGAATGCAAGTGACAGCAAGAACGAGAGTGATAGCAAGGAACAATGGAGGAATACCAAACATGCCAGAGTATCACTTTACTCAACAAAAACATGTTAATCACGTTCAAAACAATTTGTTTCAACATCTAATTATTAACCAATAGCGCCAAAACTCTACGCACCAAATGAAGCGCTCACTTCTTTTCTTATCAATATTCAGCGTATATCGGGCACTAAACCTTCTTGATCGATGCAGACTCTACAACATTGATCCCAAACATTGCCAAAGCTCGATATACGTGCCCAACACATACTATGATAATTATTTAAAGAGCTTCAACATGCCGATACAGAAGGATCCAGAATGCAACACGAAGAACTGTCTGATAGTAGTATACAAGGAACCGCCGCGGATAGCCGTTAATTCCACCGGATCTTCTTCAAATTATTGTGAAAACGGGTTTAATCTGCAGAACTTCTCAGTATGTATGCCCAGCATGCAATACAGTACAAATGTCCAAACCATAACTCCTGGCACCGAACCACCCGGCAAAATCGTCATCCAAACATTGACAATAACCACCTCAAGCACGAACGATACTACAACGCTGACGGGAGTGACACCTAGTGTAATAACCAAAACCGTGGTCATAACACAAACGGATGATGACACAACAACAGAAGAGAGAAAAACAGATTCGAAGACGAAGTCCAAAAATAAGACCAAGACAATAACCAAGGAGGTGACAAAAACAGTTGATAAAACGTCAACCAAGGATTGTGAAAAAACATCTGACGGAGAGAGCAGTAAAACATCGGATTGTAGTTCGGAGACGAAGTCGGAATGTTCTAAGGATGCGCAGACAAAGGGGAGTAAAACAAAGACTGTAACAGTGACAAAGGGGGAAAGCGAAACGGACGGTGAGAAAACGAAAACTGTCACGGTTCCTGCAACCGTACAGCCACCAGATGATAAGAAAACCACCGATCAGACCACCACGCCAACTCAGTCCTCGCAATCTAGTTCAACACAAACCACGCCACCTCCTGTGCCGCCAACAACAAGCATTCCGTACATAAACATTGAACAGATAAAGAAAATAATAGAACAGAAAGAAAAGTTGTGTAAATTCGGAAGAAACGATGATAATTCGTGCAAGAGATGTGAAGGAGAAGGCTGTTCTAAGTCAAAAAAGTGCAAACGAAAGAATGAGGAGGATTGCCACGGCGATGAAACAGACGAAGATGGTTCTGATGAGGATCAGTCAGACGAACAGGATGGAAAAGGGCATTCGAAGGACAAAAAGAAACATTCTAAGACGAATACTAAGGATGGTAAGAAGAATAAGACCACGGAGGGAAGTAGAGAAAAATATATCACGCTGTTAAGGTACAAGACAAGCACCGTTACAAATGAAATTCCCATTACTTTGTACAGAGAACTACTCAAGACAGTTGAAAAGGAAAAACCTCTAACCAGGTACAAAGTAACTACCGTTAATAATACGGTGACTAGGACCGTCACAAAGGACAAGTACATGACAATGACGATTACAAAGGCAAAAGAGGTAACCATTACACCAGATCAAAGTGATAAAAAAGAATCTGATACAAAGACAAGCGATTTGACAAAACCACCGAAAGAAACGGTTTCTAAAACTGATGAACAGCCATCTAGCTCCCAAACTAAAGCATCCACGAGTAAAGATGGAGGTAAAAAGATTGTGACTGAATATGTTGAAAGCAAGGAAGCTGTCGAAACGGTCACTATGACAATCCCGCCTGCTATAAAAACGGAAACAATAAGCGAACAGGAAAAGGCCAAAACCGCCACAGAACAGGATGTTCCGATTGAAACAGCCAAGCCAAAAGAAGAGGTTAAAAGTATTTCAACAGATGATGAGCTTAGTAAGAAACTCATGCCGCTGTTCGGTGGAATCCTTGAAAAGATTTCAAAGGATTTGATCATCAAAGAAAAACAGGGAAAGCGAAGACATACCACGACATCAGCCGAGAAAAAGACAAATTTTATCACAGTAACGAAGTTGGAAACGGTAACAATCACCAAGAGTGCAGATAATGATAGCGAGCGTGGCAAGAAAGTTGTTTTTAATACCGTATACGCCAAGGCAAAACCCAAGATGATTAAGTGCATGCCTGTCATGGTTAACAACGCGAACTGTTTAATTACGCAAGAAGGTGTGGTGTTGAAGACCGTGTTTAAGGACAATAAGGATGCCTAATGGTTCGTGTTTGCGGAGCATTTTATAGAGCTACGTAACTTTGTGCCTGTTTAATTAATAAAATTAACATTAAAAAATTTTGGGTCTCGTGCTCATATTTGACTCTGTTATGGACACATCAAAGCATGCGGTATGCGGTTAAAATAGATAACACTGGGATTTACATGGCATAAAGCCTTATTATAAGGCAGAAGAACACGGATTGAGTTTATGAATTGTTAAGTCTCATGTTTTATTGACAAAATAGTTCACGAAGCTCCCGTTAAAGCAATCACTTGACATGGACAGATGTCTCGCTAACAATCTCTAGGTTTGCATCAAACTGATAGTTACAAATAAATGCTGTTGATAACTCGTTCTGTTACAAGCAATTATTGTTGATAGCGATCAAACATAGAGAACTAAAGATTGTGGTTAGATGTCGTTTTGTGATAAGTTATACGTTTCAGTCTGGGATACTGATTGTAACAGTGATCATAATAGCGCGACATTTTGATTGATGCAGGTTTTAACGCAATTTCAACGAGGTATTGCTGACATTGGAACTGCTGCGTTTTTTATGGGGATGTCACGAGTGTTCAGAGGTGTCCTAGCACATTATTTGTGAAATTGCGGATGTCATTTGCTCTCTACACGATGATAAATGTTATGCATCTTCTGTATATGTTTTTTTACAATTCGTGCCGTGAGCTTAACGTTTTAAAAATCTAAGCCCGTCTGAGGATGCGTTTCAAGATTAAAGAGTATCATAATGCCTACTAATGAACAGTTCCAAAACAGCAGCTGACTTATTCTCACTGTTGTTTCCGCTCTCCCGGAATTTTTCTGTTCTTGCATTCGATATACAGATATTGTCACTGTGCTGTGGTGAACAGGTGATCGAGTTCATGATAAGATGAAATGAAAGACAAGAATACACAGTATCAACAGAACATATCAACCACCAAACAATATGAAACAATCTTTAAAAATTTATGAGGATCAATGCCACATGTTGTACAGCTCTTCACTAAGATGCACAGTGCTATCAAGCAAAATGATATTTTTGTGTAACAAGGGAATGCACAGGCTGGTAGAAGCAACTCAACGAAATTTTTAATGCTGCCCGTAGGTGATGAACAAATCGCAACTGCAAACTTGGTATGGCTCAAAATTTTTGCGCCACCCTCGAAGAATGTCCTCGCTTCTAAAATACGCGCCGTTGCCGAAAAAGCAACTTAAACCAAAAGAAAAGAGAGAACTGAGCTTTTACGCCTTGGCACACAAGATGCATCAAATATATATCCCGTTTAAAAGACCGACCAAGGTGCAGAAAGAGATCATCAACGCAATTCTCAACAGAAAATCCGCTATCTTTCTTTCGAACACTGGATCAGGAAAGAGCTATGGCTATTCGTTGGGACTAGCAATAAGATACCACAAAGAAAAGGGCAAGAGGTTGAAGGCTGTGATAGTTCTCCCCACGAAGGAGCTGGTCGAGCAGATGTACACGATTCTCAAACAAATTGCAAAAAATACGATTAGAATCGTTAATTTATCGTCGGCATTTCCTGAAGAAAAGGATGTAAGAAAGTTAGAGGGTAATCCCGATGTTGTGGTAACAACGGCCGGTCGATTTAAGCTTGTCAAGAACTTTGATCTCCTCATTCTTGACGAGGTCGATCTTTTGCTTCGTGAGGGCTTTGCTATTGACGAGGTGCGAAATTATCAGCTAATCTGCACAAGTGCAACGTTCAACAACAAGTACAACGATTTTTTGAACTTAGAGATGGTAAATGTGCAAGAGAAAATAGAAAGAAATGAAATCAATTTGTACATGAGGAGGGAGGAGAAAATCGGTGCTCTTGAAGTGCTGCTCGACAATTTCAATTCAATACTCGTTTTTGCATCTTCACGTGTTCGTGTGGAGGAGATTGTGTCCTATTTCAAGCAGCACGATAAGTTCAAGAACCAAATCGACGGAATACACGGTGATCTGGACAGCCAGTTCAGAGAGGAGAACTGCTTAGATTTTAAGCACAAACAGCTAAGGATACTGGTTGTTACAGATGTCGCATCGAGGGGATTGAATATGAATGCTGCGTGTATTGTGAACTACGATATAGCGGATGAGGAAGGCCTCGTACACAGAAAAGGGCGCATAGAAAGGGGCGGCACGGTTGTGAACTTTTTTACGTTCTTTGAGCTTAAATTTGTCAACTCAGACTTGTTCTCGGTTGGTCGGGTGAGGACCAAGGACATCAATGAGTGTGCAGAAAAGAGCTATGAGAAGATGAAAGGGATGATTAGGCACACCGTGAATACGAAAAATGTGGATATACAGCAGTTGGAAGTACATCCCCTGTTCCATACCAGGGCGGCAATCGGCGAAGATCATAGATGCGATTTGAAAGCAGCTCTGCGGAACACGATTGATACCTATAAGAAAGAAAGCAAGGCAAAAAAAATTGAAAACAAATTCAAAGATCAATTTTACATACCATACAGCAAATGAAGAGGTGATTGAAGTGTGTGTTGAGGTTTTACTGTTTTTCAGTAAAGGTACATTTATTTATTATTTGTGATGTTGTAGGTGCTTATGTCACGAAAAAGATATATTTGCCATGAACTATGTGGTGAATGCTCACTTTCAAAGAGAGTTTGTGCATAAAGCGGTATTAAATATACCTTTAAAAATATATTTACGAAGAGAGTACGTGCTAGCAACTAATCAATGTTGATTTGTACCTTTATAATTGTTACCTAAGAAGGATATTTTATTCAATGTTGACATGAGAGGACTGTAATTTTACCGATGGCAGTTAGAACTGTTTAAATATTTTTGATAAGCTGTCACACTTGGCTGAACCGTTTTAGTCTTACCTCAAGAAGAAATGTTTCAGATGTGGTATTATTCATTCGTTTTGAATGTCTCACTGGCATAGTATGTAATGATGCACCTACTGTGAACTACGGTCTACACATCCAAGAAAATACTTCGCTGCGATACCTACCCGTATAAACTACCAAGTGACACGTAAGTACTGGATCAGGTATTTCCGCCATTCAGAGCGCACCAACCAAAAAATTTTTATTCCAATCTACGATTTGATGCGTTCATTGTTCCTGAATCACACCGCTCCATCTGCTGTGGCACTGTACAGCATAGCATAGTATGAGAACCGCAGACTAACATGATCATCATTCACAACCACTAAGACATGTCTTCATTGCAATGTAGGTGCTTAGGAAAGGCACAAAATGCTTTTAATCCGCAACTGTGTAAAATCGTGAAAAGTGGCACCCTGCACTTGCATGGAATTCAATTTGCTCCACTTAATTAGGCTGCTTTCCCAAGAGCAGATCAACGCGTACATCGAAAGCTCGGAGATTCCACAGAATTTACCTTTGTATTTGACACAGCAGCTAAAGGATAATTATGCGGTGTACAGGAACATTTTTGCGAAATTGAACTGTGAAGAGACCGATTTATACCAGCGAATTACGTTGAATGCAGGAAAGAGCAACAGTTTTAAACTGAAAGTCCGGAACAAACTGTTAAAAAGAATTCTCGGGTGTAGTTTTGAACTGAACGTGTGCCAAGCTGCAGTTTTGGATTTGGTCAATGTCAAGAGCAATGTTTTGATCAACTCGCCAACGGGAACCGGTAAAACAATTATGGCATTGTTCTTTATTTTACGAACACTTGGCTACGAGATTACTAATGAAAACGAGAACACGGCGAGCGAACAGCCAGCTACGCAAGAAACTGGTCTGAAAAGTACATTCGTGCGTATCTCTAAGACGATACGCATCGTGTACCTCTCACCTCTGAAAGTGCTGTGTTCGCAGATCTTCTCATTTCTTGCAGAAAAACTCTCAGGGTTCATAAACATAAGTATTGTGACATCTGATGATTCACTGACTCACAAAGAGTTGGTCGAAAGCAATTTGATAGTCACCACACCGGAGAAGTTCGATAGCATTCTTAGAAAACATGTGTTGTCTGTTGATCTGCTGATAATTGATGAAATACACGTTTTAAACTCCGACAGAGGTGCTGTTCTAGAAACGATGATCAGCCGAATGGTGGGAAAGTGCAGGATACTGGGAATGTCAGCAACCATACCGAATTTAAAAGACATTTCTGTATTTTTAAAGGCCAAAGCAATCCACTTTGATGGCTCGTACCGTAGTATTCCGCTTGAAATAAATTTGATCAAAGTACAAAATCATGAAGATGTACGAGTTGCACGTGCCAAACACGTCACGCAGGTGCTGAACAAATTGTTAAATGAGCAGGAGGGAAATACAATTGTGTTCATCAGACGACGAGCAGAAGTTGAAGACTGTTATAAAATGTTTAGTGGCAACAGTGCTTTTAAATGTTTATATCACCATGCCGGGCTCTCTAGGTCCAAAAGACTGAGCGCAGAGAATAGTTTTTTGGAAAGTGGTGGTAAAACTGTCCTTTTTAGCACATCAACACTCGCATGGGGCGTGAATCTGCCCGCCGATAATGTGATAATATTCGATGATTTCACCGATTACGATATTGTGCAGATGATGGGGAGAGCAGGCCGCGAAAAGTACCATAAACCGGAAAATGTAGCCAGAGCATTTCTTATTACAGATAATGTGGACCGACTGGATCTGATTTGCAATTTAAAACCAATCAAATCACAAATTAAGGATATTGAGGATATTTACCTTACCAATTTGTTCCTGCGAACCGAACAGGCATTTGAGTGCACGCTGTATTGTCTGGAGAGAGCTGGTAATGTTGCAAGAAATGCGCAGGAGCAAATTACTGAAAAGAATCAACAACGAAATGCAGAGATGGAGATCTATCTTGCGGATAAGAATGATGCTGCACATCGATGCAGCGATCGTAAAACAGAACCGTACGAGCAACACGACGGGACAGCGGACGCAGTGGCAGTTTACGAACGAGTGCACATTCATGGACAAACAAGCGGTATTTTTAGTTGTGATACGCCCACAGCTTCGAAGCAAAGTACAAAAATTGAGAAATCGATGAATAACAACATAAATCACTCGTATAACAAAACATATCACATGTTCTACGATGTAATACACAATCTCATGGAACAAAAGCTGATATTTCTTCATAATGGCACACCGGTACTGAGCATAGTAGCACGAATCGCCGTTATCTTCACGATCAACTACAAGACAGCACTACGTTACTTCGAACAGATGCGCAATTTCAGAACTGAGGAGGAAATCTTTTTGATTCTAAATGAACTGCAAATAAAGGGATCGTATACCTGCCAGGATCTGTTTCCTACAGATACAATGATAGGAAAATACATTCAATACTGCATCCTAAAACATAAAAGAATCAACGACACGATTCGTGTAATTTTGAGGCATCTAAGGGCACTTTTGCATCTAAGCAACGAGAAGGGCACAGTTCGTGGCTCAAAGCTGCTGTTACTGCTTATTTTGATGATAGAAAATAACGTGAACAGGAGAAAGGAAGATAGCAGGAGTACGGAGAGCGAGCATCAAGGATTTGAAAGCGCAAAGATTGACAAGTCTATTTTTAGAAATAGTGCTTTTTCCAAAGAGTACCATTTGTTCGTATCAGATCCATTGGACAGCATCCTGATATGCTATCGGAGGGTAAAGACCAAGGATCTTGATTTTCTTGCTTTGCACGGCGTATTTTTGGTGTGCTTTATCGGAAATGATGGAAGCAAGGAGAGCAAAATTGTTAGATTTGGACCAAACAGTAGTTTTTATTGGAACATTGGGTCAACAACTGACAATAAAACGCAAAAAAAGGATCGGTTAACGGAGAGCAAAGCAGATAAACGAAAGAAAGCACCGTGCACGGAACAAGAATGGACGAATGAACAGGCAAGTTGGTGCATAGGTGCATATAAACGAGAATTGATTATTATTGACAATAACATTGCCGATTATTGCTCGCCGTTGATGTTATACCAGCACTATTTGGTAAAGCTTGGTGGAAAAGGCATCGTGGTTTTTGCTGATAACAACGCGTACTCATTATTTCGCAGAAATGGCGTAGATGTG
Source organism: Vavraia culicis subsp. floridensis (assembly GCF_000192795.1). Taxonomy (NCBI): domain Eukaryota; kingdom Fungi; phylum Microsporidia; family Pleistophoridae; genus Vavraia; species Vavraia culicis. The sequence continues at coordinate 31,855 of NW_007360647.1, read as the reverse complement.
CAGTCGTATCGTTTCGTTGACTATCTGCAGGGCAGCAATACCGATGAGTATGATTGGTGTTACATTATGGGAACCTGTTTGAGAAGAGATGGCGATATTCAACCGGAACACTATCGCTTAGAACACCTCTTTCTCATTAATTCAAAAGAATTTTACATACTTGGAAACGGCTTGAGTGCAAAAAAATGCACCGCCACAGACCTAGAGTGCCTTAAGGAACGTTTCAACATCGCAAACACATTCAGTCTGTCAATGATTGAAGTACTAAAGGAGCATTTTATACGTTTGAGAATCGAAACAGCTGATGATGGTGCAAGCAATAGTAACACGTAGATCTTCAACGATCATTTAGTATTACGAGAATTGATCAAAAAATGATTAACTATTTATCTCAACCACGTATTCGACAGCAATAAGGTGTTTAATAACGCTTATGTAGTGTTTTATCGCACGCTTAGAGCGAAATCGCTAAAAAGTTTAATTTAGATTTATTGTGCAACCAGGACGGCTCATCCTAAAAGTGTGCGCAATGAGTTTAATCTAAAGTACGTACGAACTGTAAAAGTGTGTTTTCCTGAGTGTTATTGTATATGGAGGTAAATAAATGACGTTCAGTGACAAAACGTGTATTTCGTATTATTTTTGTTGTAACCGCTCTTAGCCATACGGATGTATTTTTTTGCGTTCTTTTGGATGCGTGTAACGTGGTGGTATTCTGCTGTACTTCTCTTTTGTCAATAAATCATAATCAAAAAATGATCCTTACAACCTTAAAGCTCACTCATCCAGCAGGATGATTAGCACCGGTACGAAACACTCGTAAATAATGAATGCACTTCTTATCTTTTTCTATTATTGCAGGAACGAGAATTATCTTACCGTATTATCGTGTTAAAAAGGTTATATCGTTCGTGCTTGCTACGGCTCAAACTTAAAATGAGTTCGTTTATCATTTAAAGGCACGTCGCACTGCTATGATCGGCATGAATACCAGCACTTAAAAGCTGTTATAAACCGAACATATGTAATTTAATTCTTTTTACGACAAACGGGCACAATTCTAACCACAGACGAATTATCTTAAGACTGCTGTGGTACAAGACAGGGATACAATAATGCAGCGGGAGTATTCGTTGCAAATGGATATCGGAAAGAAAAATGCAAAAACAAAATTAATTAGTTGATCTTTGGCTGGATTTTATTTTCTGAAGACTACAAATTAGCCATCTGTGTTAAGCAGGATCAACAATCACTTCTTACTTCCAACCAAACAATCACAGCAATTATCATTGGTCCGCAGCGATTAGTTCACGCAAATTTACAAACCATTTCGTTTCAGAACGCATACGGTGCTATAAATAGGGGAATGTTCTGGCAACATCATCTCATGACCGAGGCGTTCTCGTGATGTGCCCCTATGAATAAATGTGGTAATAATTTTAATCCTCATGGCGAAAGACGAGGCCGAGTTCATCGACGAGTTGATCGAAAAGATCAGAACGGTGGTGGAAAAGAACGATGAGAGGACAAATAGCAAATCCTGGGGAGTGAATTCCATCCAGTTTTTGAAAAAGTACGGACATATGGAAAGAAACGAATAGTGCGCTGTGCAAACGTGTATGGAAGTGATAAAGGATGTAATACCTTGGTATAAATGTTAGAACTGTGATGTGCACTCTGAAATGAATCTGTGATGGTTGCCTTTTATTACGATTGTGTATCGATGGATGGTTACCGTGCATGTTATTTTATTACCACGTGCTAGCGGGGTTATCACTTGCCATGCGCAAAAGTTGTTGCTCACCACGCCATGAACAGGTATTACCTGTCGTACATTAAATTCATCGCCTATCACATCGTGCACACCTGCTTGTTACCGCATTATGTACCATCTTTTCTGTTTCGCAGTGCTAATTCTCTCTAATCTCCTTTATTGGCACATTCCAAAACACAATCACGTATTGCAAGGAATTCTTCTTTCCAATTCGTTGATTTCACCGCGGGTGTTTTCTTAAAAAATTGCCACCCCTTAAAACAAAAATAGAAAAAAGCGAGAGACACATCAAATGGACGCACCCAATCTTAGTTACGATTTTAACGCAGATTCGGCACAAGAACAGAACAAAAAGACACGTATAACGCCTACTTTGCAGAACGTGGTTGCAACTGTGAACTTAGAGTGTAGATTGGAATTGAAGGTGATAGCGCTGCGCGCAAGAAATGCAGAGTATAACCCTAAGAGGTTTGCAGCTGTCATCATGCGTATAAGGGACCCGAAGACTACGGCGCTGATCTTCGCATCTGGCAAGATGGTGATAACGGGGGCGAAGAGCGAGCAGGCATCGCGCATAGCAGCGAAGAAGTACGCGCGCATTATACACAAGCTAGGCTTTAACACGCAGTTCTCAGATTTTAAGATACAGAACATCGTTAGCAGCTGCGATACTAAGTTCAATATCAGACTGGAAGGACTTGCCTACGCACACTCGAACTTCTGTTCGTATGAGCCGGAGCTTTTTCCCGGTCTCATTTATAGAATGGTGAACCCGAAAATTGTTCTCCTCATTTTTGTATCTGGAAAGATTGTGCTGACCGGTGCAAAGGTAAGGGACGAGATATACCAAGCATTTGAGAACATTTATCCTGTACTTACCAAGTATCGCAAGACATAGTGTAATTTTATGGCAGCATTAATAAATGAATACTATTTTAGGTTGCTACATGTTCTTTCTTTGTGGATATACCGTATTTTACGTCCTGCTATTTGAACACACGTGCCGTTTACGGGATGTTTGCGTTTTGTTCGTTGCACTACTCTTACACCATTTCATGATCTGTGCCGGTCAATCACGTCTGGTCTACCCAATTCTCTATATATCTCAACCGTACATCCTCGCCGTTCACATGTGATCCTCTCCATTTATATCATACTCTGTCCCACATATTTAGCGGGACAGAATGTTCTAATCTCCGTAACAGCGCTCTTTCGGGCATATCCGCGTGTTTTCATACAGTTTTATCGGTTGACCATACAAAATAGGTTTAAGGTTACGACATGAGTAGGTTACGAAGTATATTTGATAGAATAGGAGTGCAAAGTGCTGTTAATAAAGCTATTATTAACAGCACTGCTACTTTTTGTAATTTTGATCACAATTATTCTTCATATCTCTCAAAAAGCGTGCTCTAAGCGGACCAAAGATTTTTTCTTCATTTTTGCACAGTTCGTTTTGTTTGCCTTGTTCGCACCAACCTTTATCTTACAATGTTCTCTTGTTCGTATTGTGTATTACCTACACCAACACTTATCCTATCTCTCGATACCTTCGCGTATAAAATTCGTTATTACGGCACTAACACCCTACCTCAAGCATTTATAGTCTTCTCCTTATTCCTCCTTTTCTAATGATTTTTACATATGCTCGAATCATGAGTCTATCTCGTTTCAGTAGATTTTTAAGTATTGAAACTGCAAAAACGTGATTTAGTAATGATGGAACGAAAAACATGCGAATAAAAGATGTGTTGATGATACAACGAATCGCTTTGTGTATTGCTTACTGCTATTACATTGTGTTTTAGTGATGGATTGGATAGAACTGGCACGTAGCTATGATACTGATGAACACCTATGACCTATGAAATGGGAACGATTTGGTCATTCGGTAAAGATGGTAAGTTGCTGGTGGTGGAACAGCTTTGAATCGTATGAAATGAGCGGTAGCAATGCGATGCTGATTTGAACGTGCAGGAGAATAAAGAGATGTAACACTGGGACTGAGATAAAGGGACGGTACAAAATATGGGCATATACACTGTTTGAGTATGTTCTATGATCCTGCTTGATCAAAGAATGAGAGTTGTGGTGCAATACGTACAAAGCCGGTTAATGAACAGTTCGCAGCAGCAGGCAAGCCACAAGTGCTATCCAAAGAAGTGCAAAATCGTTGAACGGTACGCTGCCATATGACATGTAAATATCAATTTTAGTGCCAAGCCTGCCCAGCACTAAATCGATTTTTAGCTGCTCAATTTTTGTGAACAAATATTACGAACTAAATGCAGGTATTACAAATTTTTGTGCTTAACCATGGGCAATTAATTCGATCTCTTCGTTATTGTACCATTCAATCAGCAGCTTTTGAATTAAATTTATTAAAGCACCAAGAAAACAGTCAACAACAATTATTGATACAACAAAACGGCCTGTCACTAAAATTAACAATTATTCGTTAGCAGAACGGTTTATGACCGTCATAAACACTGACCAACCTTTCTCAACCGGTCTTGTTATTTTCTGCAAAACTCGGATTGTAAGCGTACTTTTAGTAACAAAAACACAAGTCTGCACACTACGAATGTCAAAGTTACGTATAATATAATAATTGTGGACCTGCACATCTTTTCTTTCTATTGATATCATATTTCTATTACAGATGCAATTATCACGCTTACTTCTACCACAACTCGAATAGAAAATAATGCAAAACACTGTCCTACTTTATTTTAGTACGGTAACACTCATTTTTATACGTACTAGGTGCAATTACTGCATCATTACGGCTCTTGTTCGGAATGTTTAACCATGTAAACGAATTATCATAAGCGTGGATATAAAGGACACGCTTCCTGTACAGATATCGTAGTGTGAAAGAAACACCAAGCAGGTTTTCGTTTCGATTCAAGAGCATTTTGACAGCATAGTAAAACATTTCAGCAAGTACGACAATGATATGATGTGATACCCTGGCAACGCCAACCGGTGTATTTGTGTGCCCTGAATTACTCAAAATACCGCTCCTAAAATTACAATACCTCCGTGTTAGCAATAACCAAACTCCCCTTCTTAGACAGCACGCACATTTATTTACATACCTTCGTCTAACAGCTGTATCTTCAACGGTAACGATGCCACTTCCTTAAAACTACCGTTAACGCAGGTATTTCTTTTTTTGTCAGCACAGGTGCCCATGACATATACATAGCTATAAAATTAAATATTGGTTTAGTATAAAACACCAGTATGTGTTACACTTCTATGATAGGTCTACAGATAATTAAATACACCATACTTTGAACCTGGAACGTAGATAGCAATTATGTTCATTTAATTCTGTCTCATATGCCATGAGGTGAACAGACAGCACTCGTAAAAGATAGAACACTAAGCAATTCATTTTACTCATGATCAGGTCACCTATTACAGCATGCCAACCATTTCGGAAACTAATGGCCGTTGCCCAAATAAGCAACATTCTTTGCACGCTAGAACATTACACGTGCTAATCATGCCACTTATTCTACACATGTAGAGTTTGCTTTCAATTGCTAATCTTTCTGTCATTCTTGACACTTTCTTAAGATCAACGCAATATTTTTTAATTCAATAAAATGCTAATCCGTCGGTACCAAGCATACTAAGCGTTATCTAAAACTCTTGTGGCTCTGTAAAGTGTAAAGATGTGCTGAGTGCTCAATTTTTTTCACAACTTTCATAATTCATTGATCAAACCTACGTGATGTACCTGTTTAATTAAAACACGCCAAAAGAGTGCAATTATGTTTTTGTTTATAAAAACTTCCATATAAGTACACCAGGAAGACGAAATACGGCTGCATACCGTGCTCAAACCAATTTTTCCTCAATATTTTATGTTTTCCTGCGTAATTACAGGCAAATTCGTTCATCACGGCATTCTTGCTCCTGATTTACCAGTGTGCTACGCAGTACTCCATGCGTAAAACACTGCTAATAGGTACGGTAGACCAAAATATGTCATAATAACGGAGTGTATGCACTAATTCCAGAGCATTTAGTATTCGTGCTTGTTCCATTTTATCAGCAGTAAATCAGCCTGTCATAAATTAATAGCATTAAAAGGTAGAACTCACAAATTTCCATAAATACGCCACATTCCATTTCTTAGCAGTTCTCGATTAGTACATCACCAGCATTTCTGAGCGTACCATATTTTTTCATCTCGTAGTTATGTGGTGTGCTCTCCACATGTCATATCTTTCAAATGCTTAAATCTCATCATTCATCGAGTTTTCTATTTTTGCACATTATGCTGGTTTTATTTAATTTACAATTTTTAATTTGACATACTTATTAATTGTGACGTATTACAATGGTCTAAATATGCATAGTGCTGTACAGGATATGGCACAGGTCTGTATTTTGTTAATTAAAGATGTTTATGCAAATCTATTTTATTTTTAATGCAAGTTCCTTATGTTCCAGAACATATTTACCAAATTCCTACTTATGTATTGTCGTCCTGCATAGACACACAATCATGCTATTTGGAGTGGCTATCGAAGTACCGGACACCATAAACAGGTGATATAAATATAAAAACAATATGCATAGCGTATTAGTAGTTGGTTCTAAGCATCTTAATTTATTACAAACACGCGTTAGCGTGAAAGAAATATGAAAACGCTTTTTGTTATCTGTGACTGAGCCAGTGCTTACGGCAGAAATGCACCTCTGATATAAGTGCGCTCACTTGCATGCGTCTGCAATCATGCATGTATTTCTCATTCAAAATCGATCGGGCTCACGTATTAATATTCATGCGGCCATTCATCAGGACACAGGCCAAATGCTGGAACTGGCCGCATTATTGGAATTTGTTTACTTTTTCTGTGTCATCTATTCAAATAGGCCATATCCCAACATGCTTCTTGGTGCCCTTGACTAATATTCACCTGGTCATCCAACGATTGCAATTAATTTTCAATTCCATATTCCAAAAAAAATAAAAAACCCACGAATAAAACAAGTCCTTCCTAAAAATGAGTGATTATCCGAACCAACCAAACATACAGACCTCAACACCGCAATCGCTCCTTAATGTTCTTATACACGAGTATCTCACAAAAAATAACTTCCCTCAGACCGCAATGACATTCAAAAATGAGGCTAGCATTGCAGAGTATGCTGATACTACAAGCAACAGCGTGCTCTTGGAGTGGTTTAGAATGTTCAACGAAATTTGCATGGTTAGGAGCGGATCAACAAGCGATTTTGAGAATTTGGCACGTATAGAGGCAATAATGCTCAGGCTCGAGAATGAGAAAATGCGATACTATAACGTGACAAAGGACAAGGGATTTGATAACGATAAAATGAGGATGCAGCCGATGATGAGGAGACAGCCAAGATATGGGCGTGAACAGGAGATACGTTATTCGATGCCACCACGTTTCAACGATAGACGCCCACAGAGGAGTGATTACGTTTCTGATGATTTCAGAAGGGAATACGAAGACTATCGTAGAATGAGCGCATTCGGTGAACGTGATATGAGGCAGGGCGATGCACGAGCGGAAATGAGGAATGGAGAAATGAGGGATGGCATGCGCACCGACATACGGGATCCTGCATTCAGGGACCCTGCGCGTCCGGACTTGAAATACGATCCTAGGGAGGCAATGCGAGACAATCCCCCGACCCCTGGAAACAATTACGGTTACAGTTCGCTTATTAACCTAAATCTAGAAACTCGAAGACAAAGTGCACCAGACCCAAAGTTTGAGGATATAAAAGAAACTAAAAAGGTGTACCAGAATAATTTGAAGGAGATTAACAGCTTCTTTTTCGACCAGAAAATATGCTGCTCGGCAAGCACTAACAATTTGCTTTTTGTGGCGCTGAGTGACCGCACCATTCAAATTATAAATCTATTAAACATGAAAATAGTAGGCAGTTTTGAGCCACATGGCAAACAGGTGGTCGAAATGAATGTTCTCGTTTTGGACGACGATCATTCCTTTGAACACAAGCCAATGAATGAGCAGAATACCGAAAGGAGTGAAACGGGTGAGAATGTTGTTCTGTGCACAAATGCGCGTGAAAAGGAGATAAAGGTGTTTAAGGCGTCTGATGATGGCAATATAAGCAACGTGTGTATTGTGTTGCCACGGAATGTAGCATTTACGAGTGCGCTCACCAAGGACTGGGTGTACACGGTAGATTTAGATGGGGAATTTTGTAAGTTTGATCTTTGCGGTGCATTGAAAGAACGCGTGATGATGGACGAGGGTGTTAAGCAGCTCGTTTACTACAAAGACGATCTTTTCATCGTTAACACCCGTGAAAGAGTGCATGTGTATGACTATGGGAAAAGAGAAAGTATAAGAGATCTTTCCAATGAACCTGCTTTGTTGATTGTTCATTATAACGATTTGTTCGCACTTCTACACCGGGACACGGTAGTAATATTCAGTAGGGATCTGAAAAGACTGAATGCAATTTCCGTCGTAAACCGTATGAACAGCCTTGCTGTTCTTGATGAGAACAATGTTTTTGTAGGTGTGTATCGACAGATATACTGGCATTCGTTTAACTCCCTCATTACTAATGAAAAGCATGCAGGAACAATTACTGCCTTGGAGGTGTGCAATTTGTTTGGCAGAACGGTAATCATCAGCATGTCACAGACAGGAGAATGCAAAATATGGGAAATATCCTTTTAATCGAAGAGACAATTTTATGTTAATAAATACGGTTCATAGGTGTTTTACTTAGTGGTTTGTTTTGTACTGGTTTATCGAGGAATAGCTCTATACGATGCAGGTTTTCTAATCAGAATGAACAAAAAGGGATCGGTTTTGTGTGAAGGAGCATCGCGTGAAGGAAGTTGTGAGGATCGTAGGTAATCGTGCAACATGGGAGATAGTGGTTGTCAACGAATTTTATCGTAGCAATCAAGGATATCATATCGGGTATAACAAATGTAGTTGTGTGGAGCAATACGTTATTCAATATCGGTATGAATAAAAAGGCAACTCAAAGGTTGATCGGTCAATTCAGGGAAATAAATTATTTGACCCTTAGAAAAAAACAAAAAAATTCATTTTGCATTTTTACGCCAGATAAAGAGCTGATGGTTGTTATTTAATTTTTTTAGAAGACGCTCTATGCTATTCTTGGTGAAAGACACGAAAATGGTGTGGTTATATCAGCAGAAAAGTAATTCTTTAGCCCTACTAAAGGATCTAAAATAAATGAAAATAGCTGGAACAGCGCAATATAAGGTATTCAAAATTAGAAACTGCATTTAATAGGTATTCTAACATTCTTCTGTTTTATAAAGAGAAATAGCACAGCCAGTTAAAACAATAAAGGTCTCACGTACGAGTATGACGAGAAAAACAAGCGTATTTAAGAAATATTGTGCATATAATAGCAGGACCAAACAAATGTTGTGTGATTACATCGTTTAATAAAACTGTCAGAACTTGATTTTTATGTCATTACATTCATTGTGGTGAATTATTGTAATGATATAGCACAAGCGATTAGTTGTGCGCATAGGTATATCAGTGGCTAGTGTAAAGAATAACACTTATGATATTGTTAGTGGTGAGTGTTGCATATGTTTCTATAGCACTGTGATACGGAATATGAACTATTCCTACACTTGTGGTGTTGCTATCTAAACATTTTGCTATTTTATTCCTTTTCGCTGCGCTTTATTGCCTTTTTGCCATTTCTTAATTGATTGGTAATTAAATGCTCATTGATTTGTCATCAAGCGTTCATTTATGGACATATACCCTGTCATCACAGTTAGAAAAGGAGGCATATCACACAATGCTTACCATTGGTCAAATACCTTATGGAATGATCCATGCACAATGATTAATCGCACTTTACGTGCGATTGATGATGCATCAAATAGCACGTAAACCACTTATTGATTGTAAAATAGAACGTGAAATATGATGATCAATCTGTTGTCCTTTTTTGGATTCTCTTTATTAAGGGACGCAACGATTTATTGGTCGCTAATCAGCAGAAAAATACTTAAAGACAAAAATTTTGCACCCCATGTCGCCTGAGACGTGCAACAAGCCTGAGCAAATCGAAATTCAGTGCACACAGTGCAATAACCCAGCATTTCTCAAAATTATGCGTGTAGACACACCCGGCCAATCCGCACAGATACTCAGCACGTACACATGCTCAACGTGCAACATCCAGGACAATACAATTCTACCGTACGAGGACAAGAATGCCAAGGGAGGCATCAAGATAATATGCAAGTTCACAAACAAGGACGATTTGAAGCGATATGTGTGCGTATTTCAGAACGCTGTGCTCAAATTCCAGAAGGACGAGTTTGTGTACGAGTATTCGTCATCGACGGACGTGACCACGGTGGCTGAAATTGTGCTCAGAAATGCAATCGATGAGATTGCAGAGATGTGGAACGTGAAGAGAAAGAGCACAGGATCTGTATTCGACCTGAAACAGGAGCTGAGTGCCTCTAATTCGAGCATGTCGCTTTCAGGATCGGTTACGTCTTTGGAGAGTATCCAGGATGTGGATAGTGCGAAATATGCGATTGAAATGCTGCAGGACATGGTGAGTAACAGCGGGTTTGAGATGGAGTTGTGCGACCCGTCAGGCTTTTCGAGGGTAGCACCCGTTAATAAAATGCTTGGTGAGTGCGTATTCGATGATTTGGATACGTTTAACGACGAGAAGGTCAGGCACGAATGGATAGGTTAAAATTAAAGGTTTGTTGGACGAATGTTAGCAGCAATCTGGGCTGCTTTAAAAACACATGCCGTGCGACTCTTTCTCTTTGACGTGTTGCTGTGGTTTAACTTTTGCTAAATTCAATTACCATATACAGGCACCGCACAAACGCTTCTGACGTGTTACCGCTACCGTGGTTTTATTTGGTTCTACATGCGGATTGCCCGCATCTACAGAGATGCCCTGCCGAGCACTTTTCCATTTTTCCTGGTGTTTTTTAGTTATCACATACTCAAATAAACTCAGCTCTCCTTTGTCCTTTCGTTTACTAATGATACGTTTATTCACGTGTTACATCGAAGAATGCTTCAAAGCACTTTTAAAACCGTTTTTTAGTTCATTTAACAGCATTACTATGCACAATCACTCCCATTGCACATAATGGCGGGCTCAGAATAATCACAACCTATTCACAACGCAAAAATAAAATATGCCGTGTTGTTTTTCTACCTATCTGTGTTTGCAATTAGTTCGTTTTTTCACTTAAGACCTTTTATTTGTAGGCAGTTCATCCATTGGCGAAATTTGGTAAAAAAAATAATTTGAAAGCAGGTTTACACCACAACATACTCTTTTTATAGGGACCACTGCATGGTTAGCCATCCAAATTGCCATCACAAAAGATGTTGCATTTGATGGTAACACAAAGAAATGAAGCTTTAAACCTGGTCAGAATGCGATATTTTCTGGTAGCTCATTTATTCACAATCATCATTGTTTTATGTCGATCCACACCCCGACAGTTCACAAAGACATCTCCACCAAGAAATCGAGTGTTTGCTCGCTCATAATGAAGCAATTCAGTGTAAATTTCATTGTAGCTATGAAATAAACGGAAATTCGCACAGAAATGATACTCTCGTGGCCAAATATGTCATAAAGAGGTGTGTTCTTTACGGTGCTGGTTGAGCAGTGCGCTTTGTTCAGGTTAAAAACGGTGCTATATTCGATAAAAATACGCTAAAGGCTTGTATACCAGTACTATATGGTCGTATAGACACGAGAGAATAGCGAAGTAAACACCTAGCCGTGGCCTTTGAAGGACAAGAAACAGAAACGTAAAACAAATTTATTGCCAGAACGGTATATAATATGCGAGTGATGAGCAATAAGCGTTTTGACCATTAAAATCTGCTTTACTTAGCTTACCGATGCATTCGACATTTTCGTAATAACTTCCTTTCCAGCACAGAGCACCACCTTGTCCTTAAAAATCAGCTTATTGTTCCTTATTTTCAGCTCAGACATCACTTCAGAAAATATCTCATTGCTCTTATTGATCTTAGGCACATTAAAGTTCCGTATCACGGGCCGTTTCTCTCCTGACAAGTACAACTTCTCTCCAGGGATGTCTACAGGTGCTTGAATCACTTCCAGATTATCGCCGTCTTTTGCACAGAGTATCATTCCGTTGCTCACTTCACCACGGAGCTTAGATTTCTGCATATTCACTACGAAAAGGAAGCATTTGTCCTTCATATCCTCCATTTCCATCCTTCCTCTCAAGCCGCTAATTATCTGTACTTCTTCGCTGCCCAGATTAACTTTCTCCACATACAGTAAATCAGCATTCTTGTGCACCTTAATCTCTTCAATACGGCCTATCCGTATGTCAAGTATCTCAAAGTCAACAATTTCAATTTCCTTAAACTCTATAAGCTTCAGCAACCTGGCCTGAAACTCATCAAACCACCTCTTCTCAACAATTGAGTACTTGACGCCCTCCTTTATAGATTTGTACACGCGTGCGAATAGCACGAGATCGGCCAGCGTAAGAAATTTACCGTTAATGTAGTTGTGTAACGGAATGTTACTCGGCATGTTCTCACCGTCACTCTCTTTCTTGTGTTGTGTGAGCGATACGAGCACCTTACGAGGACTCAATTGGCGCATGCGTTGTATTTCACTCACAACCTCATCGTTGAGCAGGTCTAAATCATGCGGATCGCATTTGCATAGGCTTATCAGCTGGTTCATTACATCCTTAACACCCAGATACTCCTCATCCTGTATTTTCAAACAGAAAACGTCCGACTCCTGCAGTTCTATAGGCAACTTTAGGTATGATATGGCAAAAAGAAGGTCCTCCTCGGCAGGAGTGTATGATAGAATCATTTCTTGATGGGCTCGGATTTTGGAGTTTAAAAAGGGGCACATGTCAATTTCCTGATGCAAGTTGGGATCTTCTACCGATTCAAACATGCGTCTGTTTGTGAGTCAAACACTATGCTGTTGATTACCATGCATTCTTTGTCCAGACTCGTTTCAAATATTTTTGACAGAGTGGGATGAGGAAGACAGGATAGCAAGTAAATCTAATCACTTTGCTCTATTGTTTTGTTTAAAATGCTGAATAGATCGCATGATGTAGAACATATTGAAGAAACTCAGTTTATAGTTGTTATGGATTGTTTTTCGCCTACTATGAATTTTTGGTAGTTAGCTACTCTTACTCCCAACCCCCGGGAAATGGATTTAGAACACTTACAGGCCAAAATTAAAAAACAACCAGAGATATATGAAAGGGAGTATATTTCAATGGTAAAAACATATCAGTCGTTGCTTAATGTACCCCCAATGCCTGATCACATAACTGTGCTGCAATTCATCGTTTCAGTCTGTCACTTATACAATGTGGAGATCGGCAAATTCATAATAAGCCATTTCAGGATAGAAAGGGATGATGAGAGACGGAAAGACATTCTGTATTTGATGGGCGATGTTAGAAAAAAAGGATTGATGTGCAGGGAGGACTTTGTCATTGCGGTTTTTGAGTGCGAGTTCAAATTGGATTTATTGAGGATTGCCCACGACACTTTTTTTGATGAACACACGGGCAAGCTGAGAATAACTTGCTCGGTAGAATCGGAGAGCTCGGGAAAGGACAACGATACTGTTTCAAAGAATTTTGTGTCCGATATAGTAGAGATGTTCAAGCAGTACTATTACAAAGGCACAATATCACAGAAAAAGATGGCTCTGTTTTTCTTGATCTATGTATACGACCACACAGAGGCAGAACTTAATGATGTTATAATGGATGCACTGAAAGACGAAAATGTGCAAGGACTATCAATTAATTATGTTTTGGGTCTTTTACCACTTACAAAAGGCGAACAGGGTGTTAAAATGAAGGTGAGAAAGAAAAAGAACAGAGGGAAAAAAGGTTTTGACTACGAGCGGTTCAAGGAAGAGCAGCAAGTGACCAAAGAAAGGATACTTAGAGAGAAGGAAATGAAAAGAGATAGGAGAAAGAACATTACTGATGTTGTGGCCAACAGCATGTCCGTAGAAGAGATCATAAGTTGTAGTAAGGCGAGTGACACAAGCGCAGATGCGATGTACAATCATTTTGTGATAGATACTACAACTGTGAAGGTTATAAAGGAGATACATGATCCTAAAGCGGTGATTAATTTGCTTCTTGTACAAGTAAAGGGGCGGAAAGACATTCGGTCCACAAGGTTAAAGAAACTTAAAGTAATTTCACTCATAAAATTACACTTCAAAGTACCCGTAAGGATCAATGATATCCTTTTGAAAATGATTGATCCTTCAAAAGATGATTTACCCGTTGTGATGCACATTCTCGTACGAAGTATAGAGCGGTCTGACACGCGAAATATCGTACAAAAGATAAACCACCTGTTCTGCACAAGAAAAGATGATGATATGAAATGCTATGGATTGAATTTGCTGAAAGAAATCGTTTTGCTGGATAGAAATGAAGAGATTATTTCAGATATACGAAACATAGCAAGCGAATTCAGGAATAATAAGGTCAAGGGAGTTTTTCACACGTACTGTGCGCTCATGAGAGCGATCAAGTACGGAGTGACAGATAACAAAAGCTTTGAATACTTGGCGAAAAGGAAAAAATGGACACAGAACAATAAATTGTAACTGTATTCTGGCAAAATGAATATTTTCGGTTTGCAAGAATTTGACATGCCATAAGATAAAGGTACTACGTCTTACTACCCTGTTGGTACTGGTTTCATACGTACAATGAGACACAAACATGGATATTTTCTAGTAAAATCTGTTCTACTTCTGGAAACATCATTTTGTCCTGTTATTAGCCACTTTTTATTGCTTTGCATCTTTTCATAAGGAATTGAATGATTTTTGTCTTTCGGATTGACTAATCAGTGTTCGAGTTGCTCCTCGATTCATGTGGTAATAATATTCATATGGTAGGCTAGCAATTGAAGATAAAAAAATCTATGACATATTTAACGGAATTATTTTGTTTTTTTTATTGTTTTTGTTGCCTAGAAAGGATATTTTGCTTAATATTGATGTGAGAAGAGATTAATTGTGAGACATCTGGTTCGAGATGATATATTGCTGTATCAGATGTCAGGATCTCTTGGGAATCTCATCATTTACCATCATATGTTTGTGCAGGCTCATGTATTTCACAAAGATTATCGCCACCAATAAGTTGATATGTGTTATTTTTTGAGCCTGTTCACCATTATCACGCTTTGTTGTTTTGTGATCTGAAGGCTTCGAATATTTACACAAAAATGTTGCATAGAGGAATTCGAATCACGTACTATTGTAAACGAGAATCGATTTCGTGACTCAGCCACCATCCCTCATGTTGGTTTGCGACATTAGCACTGCCATAATTAACCCTAGACTTAGGATATTGCTCTGCATTGTATCGTTTTTTAGCTTTGTTTAGCTTCAACACCATCTCTCAATATATTGGTACATCTCTTTCTTCTTTTTGCTGATAACATATCAATTTGAGAGAAAATTGCAGTGCTGTAAAATTGTTACAAAACCACACAAATATTTGCATCATCAATACTAATAAAATTGATCAGACTATAGTACCACATTTAATATTTCTATATTGCTATCATTTACAATTTTTTAATTAAATACCAGTTTAGTAACAGTTGTGTCATGGCTCTACAACACGTGATATCGATTGTGAAATGGCAACAAAATATCATGTCATGATTATCTTGAGAATACTAGCACATTGCATGATTATAATATTGTATGAATAACATAAAGAAGACGAGTACTGATCATTACAACCGGTTTGCTCAGCAACTCACAAAAAAACACTTCAAACAGTGCTTTAAGTAGTTACAACATTCGAAAGACAAATGCAGGTGACATTTAATATTAACATCAGTTGATCAATATTGATGACATTTATGTTCAATATTTGTTCAAATCGATTTGATGATAAGAAATTCATTTGGAGTAGAAATGATAACAGGAAAAGGAATGTAGTGATACTGGCACACACAATATAACTGGTGTACATGCATTGTATTCAACATAAATATGATAACGCATTGATAATTGCATATTGTAATGTAGCTTTCAGCTTTTCTTGAGGTAGAACAACACAATTACAATATGAGCTTTCTGATCAAAAGCAAAACATGTGTTTAACAGCAATGTGCTCATCACATAACAATACTTTTATTCTTCCATTATCATATTCTTACATCATACCGAAGTGCACACAATCAACGACAGTGTGTTGACCATGAATACTTCGTTCACACAAACAACTAGTTTATTATTGTCTGTAACAGGTTGATGAGAAAAGCAGGTCTATTTTGTGTGATCGATATCATAAACAAGAAAAGAACACACTAAACTTGTAAAAATGTGTGCATCATTATTATTAGTGTCAAAAAATTCGCAATTTAATGCTGGCTTTCTCCTCTAATCACATGATCAACAACCATATGAGATGAACAAAAAGCACGTGCCGATAAGAATGAATTTCCTTATCATTTTTGCAAATTTAAAACTATAAAAGGAATGAATTCTGTGGATCCCATGATTTTTTTCAATTATTTGTTGTCAATCTATCGATGGTCATGTGCTAATATAGGTGTTAAAAAGGGTGATGATGGCTCAGAATATGTGTACGCAGAGGAACAACTTAGGTATGATCTTGAGCACTTACTGGATGAACCTGAAGAACACTTGGATCTCAGGTGTGCCCACATTGTGGAACGTCTTCTCTTGTCAGATTGTGAGACACTTTTGCAGAGGGCAACAATGGAGAAATACGAGAACTTGCAAACCTTCTATCGTGAGCTTTCAAAGACAATACAACTTGTCTACGAGGCAAAGAAGTTCAGCTCATACTTTTCTGCTCAACAGGAAGGTAATGCAGAGCCGAGGAAGGGATTGAAAGTTTTTATTGACAAATCAAGCATTGAAAAAGCAAAATATATTCTAAAACGATTCGACCGTGTGAATTTGACAATTGTTGTTCATAAATGGTCAAGAAATTTATCTGATGTCAAACTCGGTGATACAATGCAGAAATTTGATTTTATTACCGATTTATATCTTCTAAACTTGACGCGTAGATATATAAGTTTGTACCATGAATCTTATGAAACGGTTCAGGATTTCATTAGTCTCGAAAGAATTCCAAAATTACGTACATTTAAAGTGAAGAATATGTTATTTATGGAAGAGTTCTTAGAGAAAGTAAGTAACATGAAACTGGAAAGTCTGATGTTTATTGGATGTACTTTTCTCGCTTTCAAGAATGCTGTGCTTCAATGTAAAAAAATTGAGGTGACTTTTGGAGAATCATATGAGACTATCTGCTTCAGTAAGTGCAGGTGGTTTTGTCCTATTCTATCGCCTCCGGCACATAAACAAATGATAAGAATCCAAGTCAATATAAATAAGTGCGTAAAACTACGCAATCTGACGTTAAACATGAGTTACAGTGAGAGTGTTATGCCTAGTGACCAAATAGTAGGTGGTCTACGGTGTTTAATATTAGGTAAGATGAACTGCGACCGGCTGCTCCCGTCTTTTCGGTGTTATGGTACTATACCAGAGTATTTATCATTTGATATTTTTTATCTAGAGCTCGCTGTCAGTTTTCTAAAGAAAGAAAACCGAAACGAACTTAAGCATCTAGTATTAATTTGTTATAAGATTAGATATATTTATGATGTTTGTGATTTTTATGATGTTTGTGATTTTTATGATGTTTGTGATTTCTTTGATGTTTCTAATTTGTTTAACCTAGACTTTGCTGCTCTTGAAGTTTTAGAAATTGATGCTGGCGGTAATGGTTTGGAGTTGAGGGATAAGAGCACAATTGAAGTAAAAATGAAAAAGTTAGAAACATTAATAATCCGGTGCTCGTATTTAGATGCAAAACTCTTGAAAATGATAACTGAGCTGGAAATGTTGAAACATCTTGAAATTTGTATGTATGATGATGAGAATGTCAAGTATGAACTTTTATGTAGACAACTAAGCAATTTGAAAGGACCAATAGAAAAACTCTTTGTTAGTTCTAAGATGACCATTGGTGAACTGGTAAGGTTAATAGAACCTTTAAAAACGTTAAAAGAATTTCGCATAGATGGTAGATCCATTCGGTCATCATTTGATAGCCTCGCCAATCGAAATTATGACAAATTCCAACCTGCAAAAGTTGATGCGAACGAACAGAATTTGGTGGAGAGTAAGAATGTGGTGCATCTAAAACTCCACACTCTCCATATTAGGATGGTTTTAGCACAAAAAAAACTTATCCAACTTATGTTATGTCAATATTTTGGAGCTTTCGCTGACATTGAGAAATTGGTGATTGACGTAGTACCAAAACGTCCAGGAGTAATTCAGAAATTGTTCAGAAGTATGCAAGAGCAGTTCAAATACTTGATAAAAAGCATTTTCGAGACGTTCAAACAACTTGATGTACTTGTGTTCCGTTATATGAGTTTTCACATTTCTGAAGAAAAGGCTCATATTCTTCATAAGTTTTTTTCGTCGAGATGTAGATCTCTTAAGGAACGATGCGAGTGGTCAGATAAGTGCGATGGAGAACAAACAATCTTCGAGCTTTATAGGTAAAAATTAAGTTATTTTTCGATCTTCTGGCGCTGATCATTTCTTTTTCATGATTGTAATGATCTCAGGTCTCATTGTTCATAGTATTCAAGCAATCTATAACATGTTGATAACATGTAACAGCATAAGTGATACTATCTATCCAAACACAATGGATTGTGTCTCCTGCGTATGATCAACGCCATTGCTGCAGAAAATTTGTTGATATTGAACAATTAAGATCTTTGTTAAGAGTAAAGCGATTTAAAACCGCTTGTGTTGAGATAACTGCTCTGTCATGTTTAACAGTAATGAAGCATTTACCAAAAGTAAGAGTTGGTATGATGTTGTGATCTATTCGAACATACTACGGATGACATGTCATTCAAGAAAACGATTCGAGCCGTGTGTTGTGAGATATTATAACTGTCATGCACCGATAAAAGCGTGACAAGTAGTTTTAGATTTGCTAATTTCATTAATTCACCTCCATTGTTTTAGAAAATTGTTGCTGTTAATCGGGCAACTGATGAGCTGCATTAATAAATACGTGTTGGCACATTCATGTTTGTCTATTGCCTGACAGATATTGACAGGAGAAAATGGTCGTTCTGTGAAAAGTATGAGAGAAAAACAATATGGCATCTTTTCTTAGAATAATAACAATAAGTTGAGCATCGAATACGCTTTCCTGACTGGGTGTTAAATTGCCAAGAATCACATTTATCTGTAGATACCGAGGAGAATAATTACTCAGAATACTCCTGGGATGAAGGTTTTATACAATTTATGGCTTGTATGTTAGGATTACTGCTGCAGTTGTAGCACACCTGTCTGTCGTGATGAGGGTGTTCGTAGAAATGTTATACGAAATAGTGCACGGATTTCCTCCATAAACTATGGCTAGTGACTACGATCGGTCTTAGTAAATAAGAAAAATGCATCGGTTCAGATACTGTGATAGAAGAGACGAATGAATGTATTTTACAAAATAAATAGGTTATATGCACAACTAGACGAAATCCTGAATTTCATGTTCTGTAATTTTGGCACCCATACGATGGAAGCTCTCAAACAGGAGTATGACAGTCTTCTTAGCCAGCGCAAGGAGAAACGACCACCAAAAGGAAGAATAAATGGGACATGTGAAGCATTCTGTCCTCATTTCGAGATTGTTGAACGAAAACTAAGGAACGATATAAGCCGTTTCGAAAAAAACTTTATGATCAAGAAGTATGTGAGGAGCGCAGCGGGGAGGAACAAGGCACTAGAAGAGGATGTGCGACCTTTACATGTTTTGTGCAGTTGCTTTGATTATTTGATGGATGTGATCGACGAGTACTGTGAGGTTACAGGAAGGAGTATGGAACGCGCAGGTAAACGAATACGTGCGAGTTTGATGGTAAAAACACAGTACGATGCGGAAAGCAGACATAATTTGGCGATAAATGGTATGCCATTGTTGTTTGAAGTTTACAAATTTGTGGAAGATAGGACTCGCGCAATACGTCTGGATATTTCGGTACAGGAGCTCTCCTGTGAGAAGACAGCGGTGCTTCTCCAGCAAATTTGTAATTTTCACATAATTTTTAATTACCTGCTGTATGATGACGAAAAGTTTGAGGAGCATTTGAACACCGATCAAATACGTAGAATATTGCTGTCGCTCATGGAATGCTATAAGTTAAGGCGAAGCGTGTTAATGACCCTCGATCAACAGCGATACTATTCGTTTAGCATAATGTTGAGGATAAGCAGCGACATAGCATGCTATGATGATGAGCTGTTCAGCACTGACGATAAGATAGCGAACAACAGCACAGATAGCCAATATGAGGTTATTAATGATGCATTTGATCTTCTTTTGGCGGTAAAACGCGGTAACATCAGGTATTTCTTCAAATTTATGAAACGTGCCGATTTCTTGACGCGCTGTTTGCTAACCACCCAGCTCAGATATGTGAGGCAAACGGCAATGGACATGTTCAAAACATGTTTTTATGAAAAAATAGACTGTTCACTTGTAATGAACTGGCTGAGCATCCGGGACATGACTTACTTTGTGGGAGAAGGTTTGACAATAGAGGACGAAAAATTGTGCTTTAGAGAGCGGCCCTTTGTATCTAAGGAAGTGCACGCAAAATTACTTCCCAATTATGCTGTTTATCCGCTACCAAGTCTCAAAGAAGCGATCAAATATGATCCTTATGAAGTGTTTGTACGAAAATTAATATTTCACGAGTATACGCAGCTGTTGCTAGAACGTTTTTTAAGCAGAGAAAACGTGCAGTACCGGTCACAGCCCGGTATCGTGGTGGATTTTAATCAGGTCATGATATTTATATACCGGAAATACGCGTACTATTTGTCCATGAAGGCCGTTCTCAACTGCATTTACCTGCAGAGAAAGGATTTGATCGAAATTTGGATGAAAAAAGCTAAGAAAAGAAGAAATAAACGGAAATTATTGTTGGTGGTGCTTGAAAGGACAGTTTCAGCGGCGATGTTCCGGCAAAAAATCAAAAACTCGCCTTTAAAGCCGACATTTGTGGATTACAGACCTGACATGAACATTGACGAAATGCTGCCCTATAAAATGACTCTTTTTGTCACGGCAAAAAAGCATCACGAACGAATAAAGAGTACGTTTTACATGCTCAACAAGATCGTATGTACACCAAACAGTACGACAATAAACTTAGAACAGGTTGTTGAAAGCGTTAACCACGTTATTAAACGGAGACTGGATGAGATTGTGGATGTGTCCCAAAAGGAAAAGGCATTGGCCATCATGTGTAGTTTAATAGAGAATAAGAGGAACCCACAATTGAAGGATGTTATGGTCAAATTTGAGAAGAGAGGAGTTTTGGAAAATATAGACGTGTATTATGAGGACTAGGACAGTGTGAGCAACGTGTATACTAATAAATCTGAAGTAAATTTATTTTGAACACCTCCTTGTCCAGGGTACACCGCAAACACATAGCTTAATAAAAATCAACGTTTGCTTTTAATTTCGATCTCTTTTTTCACGTCATATCCTATTTTGTTACATATCGAATACACACTTTCGCTGCTGAGTGCCAACGAATAACAACCACCCCTTCTCTTTGCAAATCCGTACTTTATGAGTTTGTTCAATGCCATTAAAATTTTGAAGCTGTCATTCCCATCGTTTTTCATTTTCAGCACATTTCTTGCAATATCCGCGAATTTGTTGTAGTAGCATAGCGAAAAGATCACTGCACCTTCTAACCAGGATAAATCGGGAATTGTTTCTTCCTTCTTTGGTTTCAGCTGAGAATTTAACTGTGCCAGTGTGTAGAATCGGTAATACTTTTTGACCAGCAAATCGATACTGTCATCAAAAGCTGCTACCGGGCCATCATTTGGTTGTTTGGTGTTCTTGAGAGTGGTTTTCTTTATATTTTGTTTCCTTTTACCTCGTTTAGTCGAGCAATAACTCGTACACTTGTCTTTTTCGTGTTCACCACCGTGCGCTTTCCTTAGGTATTCACGAGCTTCATCCTGTTCAAATACAAAAACTATGTGCAGCAGTCCGTGAACAGCCCGTCCACCGATCAAAATAAAGCTTGTACCACCGTAATGCAACAACAAATCGTTTTCAGAATCATTAATGATTACGTTGACATGTTTGTTAGTGTGTCTATGGTAAAGTGCATTTCTCATGGATCGATACATTACCCGGTATTCAAGTCCAATTTGTTTTAAAATTTGCAAAATGGTTTGGTGTGGTTCAACTGTTAAAAGTTGAATTTTGTAAGATTTTTCGTTTTGCACGATTTTGAGAAGCGGCGTGAGGCATTGGAACGACAGCATGAGGGTGTATTTTGACAGAAAAATGTAACTTTGTGTTGGAGACCAGAATGGTATAAAGACAAGTCAGATAATGAGGTATATACACGTGTTGATTGCCAAGAGTGGTTATAAAGTATTTAGATGATTGGATTGTTGAGAATGGCTAGAAACAGTCGTGTTGATGTAGGGCCGGATGATATACGCTAAGAATAATATTATAGCATCACTACGTGGTATGGTTGTAAGTTATCGATAAGAGCGGTATTCGGTGTACATTATAGTTCTATTTCTCAAAAATATCACACACAACCAAATAAAACACTTCATAAACCGCTGAACCACAAAAAAATCGGTAGATCACACATCTCTCGCTTAGCTATGAACCCCCGTGTGATTATCGTTACGGGTAGAATTTTCTTTGAACTAACGAAGAAAGAACAACATTCTGAACATTAATACGTGATATCATATTACAAATCCTTAATGAACAGAAAAGAAACCAAGAATAATCATCATCTGAATATATCTAGGCGAGTTGTTTTATTTTTACCATAAATTTAATCATTTCCGCCATCAAGCTAATTTACTAAAATTCTTCCGCCATTTTATTGTCCAAATATTTCATAATGCTATCATTGATCCTTTCCACCATAATAACGAATTGGTGTGTGCTGTGGCTGGGATAGTAAACGGATTTATTTTTTTCTCTCCGATTTTATACCGATACACCGTGTTTACAGAACATCTCAATGAGCAATAAACCAAGAAAAAGATGATGTGAATGCTTTGATCCTCTTCGTTCGAGGTGATGGAAGAGAGAAGTGCCGTAATTTACTCGCAAAATACCTACTTCAATAGACGCACCGCTTTGCCCGTGATACCGTTCACGTATCGTTTAAGCATCACATACCTTTAGTTAATTTGCGAGGTAGTGCACGCATCCTACGTATAAAAATTATCTCGGCACAACGTGGTATATAAATCATTTCCAGTGTTTCAAATAAATCATCTCAGGAAGAGAAATGTTCTGGAAATAAATTAAAATTAATCATTGCAAATAAATACGTGATAGATCGCTATGGTATACTGATAAATATGGAATGTATTGTATAAGCATATTTATAGCCGCTGTGGTTGAAGAAGAGACAGCAATGCTGATAGAATGTTTTGACGATCAAATAGATATGTACCGTCAAATTTAACGCGGTACATGAGTTAGTTATTGTTCATGTAAACTGTTCGGTGCAGAAAAAGAGAAATTCACGTTGATTGTCTCTCCCGTTTTGGTATACGCAACAATTTCGTTATCATGCGGGCTAAACGACCTGTCACCAGAATTCGTGTTTGATGAACAAATCTATATTTAAAGCAAAAAGTGTTTGCAATAGACCATAAAATGCTTATATGCGTTACATAAGCCTGTTTTGAATCACAGTAGTGGTACGGTGCAAGGGCCTGTCCTTCTCCTGTGACAACAAAGAAAATTGCAATCGCAAGCAGTTCACACACTTATTCATTTTTCTAGAAATTATTCGTGCTCAAAATGGCTAATTTGACCATTATAAGACAAATCGACAAAATATGCACCTGTTAAAACGAGAAAAGTATCAAAAGCGCATCAAAAAAATGTATCTGCAATAATTTACGTGTTTCCTTCTCATATAGAACGCGTATACAGTGCTTACCAAAAAATTATTTTTTTAAAATTATAAATATAAGAAAAATTTTTTACCCCATCAAATGGCAACAGTAGAAAAACCAATCTTGAACGTTTGCTTCATCGGACACGTAGACAGTGGCAAGAGCACGACGGTGGGTAATCTAGCGTTTCAGCTCGGGGCAATAGATCCTCGTAAGATGGAGAAGCTAAAGAAGGAGGCGGAAGACCGTGGACGAGGTACCTTCAGTTACGCGTACGTCATGGATATGTCGGCCGCGGAGCGTGACAGAGGTATAACAATCACAACGTCATTGATGAAGTTAGAAACACCAAAACACATGTTGAACGTTATCGACTGCCCTGGGCACAAAGATTTCATCAAAAATATGGTAACGGGTGCTGCACAGGCTGACGCGGGTGTGGTGTTGGTGCCCTGCGCAACCAACGAGTTCGAGAGTTGTATATCTGGTGGTACGCTCAAGGACCACATAATGATCAGTGGGGTACTCGGATGCAGGAAGCTGATCGTGTGTGTGAACAAGTGCGATACGGTCGAGTCGTCGAAGATGAAGGCGCGTTTCGATGAGGTAAGAAAGGAAATGCTCAACATCATTGCGAAGTGCCACCCAGACAAGGACCCTATTGTCATCCCGATCTCAGGCTACAACGGAATTAACATCGTGGAGAAAGGCGAGAAGTATGCGTGGTTTGAGGGGTGGAAGCCAAAGGCAAATCCTGATGCTGAGCCGTTATTTACACTTGAGGGTGCGCTTAACTCACAGGTACCGCCACCCCGTCCTATTGACAAGCCGCTCAGAATGCCGATCGACTCTGTGCACAAAATTCCCGGTATTGGGATGGTGTACACCGGCCGAGTGAGCACAGGTGTGATCAAACCGGGAATGGTCGTCTCCGTGCAGCCCACCAATGTGGTTGCTGAAGTAAAAACTCTCGAGATCCACAAAACACCGCGTGCAGAAGTAGTGAGCGGTGAAAACTGTGGTGTTGCACTCAAGGCGGCCACAAAGGGAAATCCTGCACTAATCAAGCCGGGCCATGTGATGAGTGACGTCAAAAACGTGCCGATCACTGTGTTCGAGGCTGCACGTGCAAAGGTTGTTGTCGTTGAACACCCCAAGGGTATCAAACCTGGGTATTGTCCGGTGATGGATCTTGGTACACACCACGTTCCGTGCCAGATTTCAAAATTCTTCAGCAAGAAAATGCAGGGCGTTGCCGATGAGATCACCAGCCCAGATGTTGTCAGCAAGGGCGAAAATGTTACATGCATAATTCACCCGCAGAAACCTGTAGTTATGGAAACGATCAAAGAAGTTCCATCGCTTGCACGATTTGCACTGAGAGACGGTGGTAGAATTGTTGGTATAGGTGCGATCGATCTGCGATACACGAAGGAGGAGTTTGAAAAGGAATGTGCTTCCGAGAAGGGGGGCAAAGAAGGAAAAGAGGAGGCTCCTGCAAGAAGGAGAGCGAGAGGTGGTTAAGTAACGTAATTAAAAGTTTTACGAAAATTGTTGTTTGTTTTTGTTTTGAGTATTATGTTGAGCAGAGTTGCTCTTAGTTTATTCCGACCTAATTTATTAAACAAATTTATCATACATTGAAGGGGTGTACGTCTCTTTTTTGAGCGGTTTTTACTGCTCTACATGTTTATTTAGACGTGAGATTCGTTTTAGTTCGTTCTTCTGCTGCAGGGGATGAATTACGTGTTAGAGAATCCGGCATTTTGTGACTATAAGCAGGCTACGAGAAGCTGTGTGTTATGCAGACAGCAAGCTATGTGTGCATGCTTTCTTCGAGCGGAATAACAGTCTATTGTACTATTCGGGTTTCTCCGCGCACAAAAATGTTGTGTGAGCTGACGTACTAATTTCTCATTGATTAAAGATTGGTAAACAAGAAAAGTGTGTTTGCCTGAGTGCTGTAACGTGTGAAGATAGATAAACACACTTTTAGCAATGAAAATGAGCCTCAGGTACAAAAATATTTAAACTAATGCATTTCTATTACGATATGTTGTTTTAACAGGATGAAAGAATGTTATCGGCGGTAAAACGTGCTTGTTGATACTTCGAAGCAGACTGCTAAGTGCAGATAGACCTGTCCTTAGTAAAGAACTGATAGTAAAATCATTTATTCCACTGAAAGACATAAAATTTGATGCTGAAGAAAGTCATAGAAATTACG
This sequence comes from Vavraia culicis subsp. floridensis, assembly GCF_000192795.1. Lineage (NCBI taxonomy): Eukaryota > Fungi > Microsporidia > Pleistophoridae > Vavraia > Vavraia culicis. The sequence continues at coordinate 5,759 of NW_007360647.1, read as the reverse complement.
AACTATGCTACATATGAGTTATCAACACGTCTTTATTGTGTTATTTATATGGCGATGTGTGCTCATTAGAGAATGGACTGCACGAATGTCTCAGCAAACGAACTTAATCGTATTTGACAGCAGGTCTAACTGCGCTCGCTACGCTACGAATGGCAATGTGTACTGAACCTACGATCACTTGGCTGACCATAGCAGAAAAGTACGCTGTGCAATTCTGGCCGGTACTTTAGTAGGGATCTACAATGGTAGATCAATGCTGAACGCTTCTATTTGGTGACAGATATGCTCTGAGTGCATACTGGGCGAATAGTCATTGAACCCATTTTGTTCTCTGTTTTGAGTGTACAGTCCGTGTTATTATGCCATCACAGATGATTGATGGACAATGATGCCATCATATTACATCATAGTAATAAATCGCAAAAATTTAACCTAAAACTGAAATAAGCACTATTTGAAAAGTGTGTGTCTTTTGGTACTATAGAATGTGTGGCACGGCGTTAAAAACATTTATTAATTGAACATCTGCCAACCACGGAGCAAATAATGGTGATACCGTCCGTTCGCTCGATACGCTTCATCGGTCATGCATGGTCGTATTTGCAATTCGTGATTTCAGAGCCTAAAATTTTTCTGATAAATTATTTTTTGATTTTCAGACATTTTTTAATTTTCTGCAACTTAATTTGCTCTTGAAACGGCTGACATTCGGTGACAGCTTTTAATAAATGTCATCCAATCATATAAAGAAGTCACAAATTATTCGTTTCAAATCGCACATAAAAATATTGCAAATCACTATAAAACCACGTTTATTTTCATAAGTCCCCCAAAACAAGATAATGATAATAACGCTGTGTCAACCACTTTTAGATTATCGTATCACGGATTGTGATGATCTCATACAGCTTTTTCGTCTGAATAACGATGATTATATGCGTATACCAGATGAAAATACGCTGGCAATGTTTAATTCCAAGCCAAGAGTAATGACGAGTCTGGGCGGATCATCTTTGAACACGGTATTGAAGATAAACGAATGCTCAAACATTGACGTGAAATTTTTTGGCGCGATTGGGTATGATCAGGACAACGAGGACTTAAACGGGTTGGTAGGAGAACACAGTGTCGGTTTTTACTTTGATGAAATTCCTTCACATAAAACCGGGCACTGTTTTATCATTTTGAAGAAATCCAAAAGAATATTGTGCACATGGCAAGGTGCTAGTGAGCATATGCGACCTAGTTTCATAGAGCAAAACCGAGATGTGATCGGCCAAGCTCAAATAGCTTACCTCTCAGTTTTTATCGTATCGTTTGATCGCAACACGGTAGAATTGTTTTTGAAGTGTTTGCGCAAAGATATTGTGCTAGTGATTAATTTAGGAAGCGAAAAATTGTACAGGGACGATACGATGGGATTTATTGATACGCTTTTAAAAGACGCAAAGGTGATCATAGGGAATAAATCAGAGACAAATGCGTTAATCACAAAGAAGTTTGGGCCCTCAGTGTCTATGGAGGAAGGAATAAATCAGATAGCACAGAATGAAACTGTTTTTATCTGTACGGATGGTCCGCAGAACGTAAAGTATGCTTATAAAGGTGAGATTTACGAAGTGAAAGTTCCTACAAGCAAGCAGGTGTTTAATGACACGTGTGGAGCGGGAGATTCATTTGCTGCTGGGGTTTTGGTAGGGTTACACGAAAAGCAAGCAATCAGAGAATGTGTTGAGCTGGGTATTAAATACGCGTCAGAGACTTTGGAGAAGAATGAACAGAATTTGAACGGAAGAACAGCTGATGAGCGGAAATCCAAGAATACCATTGGAGTTAATTAAATTTGGTAGCTTCTTGCGATTTCCATTGTTTTTTAACATATACAATTCCAATCTGTGCTGTTTTTTGGTACAGGTGTCTGGTTGTAAGCCAGAAATAACATGTAATCCGTTTTAACCATTGGTAAATACTTACATTACATGTGTTATGTAAAATTATATATCTTGTATTGATACCGATAAGTACCTGTAGAGCAATAGATGCCATTGGTAGTAAATTAAATGCTTTAGTACAATAATAGAATTTTCTGGTTCAAGGATTATAATCAGATCAGCCATGGGAGGTGAAATGTTTTTGTAGTTAAATTTTTGAGGAAATTATCTGCGCTATCTTCGGTTATAAAACGGAACAAAAACGTATAATGGTGTTTTATGGCACATGCCATTCAATTAAAACGGTCTGTTAACTTAATTGTCAATTATTTGATTTGTGTGCGCAATTTTGACCAGAATCGAAAAACTAATTGCTGGAAGTGTTCCTTTGCGTGCCGTTGTGCGATGGCAATCAAACAAACCTTCAAAAAATGCCGTGGTCGAAGTATGCACCATCATTACGCGTTAAAACCTTGTGCTGATTCGACAGTCAAGGATAGTTACCTGATACAACACCAAGATACGACATAGCTAGCAAAATAAAGGAGTAGAAGATAAGTATGCCACCGTGAAACGGTATAGTATGGATATGGATAATTGCTTTGGTTACATCAAAGTCGATAACAAGCTTTGATTTGTGAATTTGAAAGGCAAAAAATTCATTTAACAAAATGCATCACGGTGTTACATCTTCATCGTTTATTCACGATTTTCCTTTCTCGTCATCAATTTTATGTACGAAAGCGTTGTTGCATCTTCGATCCTTTTGTCTTCCCTAATTTTTATGAACCTGGGAAATCTCAACGAGAGACCCGTCGTGTACAAGGGTGAATTAGATATTGATGCAGCGTTAACCTCAAAAACATATTCCGGGTCAATCCATAAATCAGGTGTGCTTGAGTCACTGTATTTATAAAGCTTCGGCACGCTTTTGCTTACATTAAGCTTATCCTTCAGGCTGCCCAAAGTCTGCTCGTCAAATCCTGTTCCTAATTTGCAAATAGCTTCAACGCGCTCATTATTATAGCATCCCATGAGAAAACCACCGTATACACCTGTACGCTTCCCCTTACCGTAAAAGGCGCCCATAACGACCAAATCAACGGTATCAGCCATGCTTATGTAGTCTTTTTTAAGTTTTAACCAGTCGTTGCTTCTCTTATTTGGAACATACAACGAGTTTAAGTTTTTGATGATAAGACCCTCGTGTCTTTGGTTGAGAGATTCGTTGAAGGCCTTTTCGATCGTTTCTTCGATGTGTATTTGGGTTGGTGACTTCTCTGTCATATCTATTTTGGATCTTTTTGTGCTTTTTATCTTTGATTGTTCTAAATCAGCAATTTTTCGTTTTGGCTCATGTTTATTTTCATGGATACTATTTTCACGCATACTTTCTGCAGTAAACACCGTATTTTCTTCATTTTTTGGCCCATTCTTGTCTTCTACTTGCAAGGCACTTTTATCAACCAATTTGTTGCTTGTGGGCTCTTCCTGAACACCATTCAAATCATCAGGCACAACATTAATATTATTAATATCACCTGATGGTTTAGTAATATTCATTTCTCCAAGCGATTCCGCATATTTTATGCCATCTTGCTCTCTAATCATATTTTTGAGAACGTCTCTTCGTTCTCTCAATGTCCTGTCCAGCAGACATTTACCATTGATGCTCAGTATGTCGAACACGAATACGCAGATGAAAACATCAACTTTACCGACATCCTTTCTTTTTCTTGTTGAAAGAACCTGGAAAGATAGAATTTTGCCGGTTGATGTGTCGTATGCCACAACTTCACCATCCAAAATAAAATTGTTTTTTTCCGCACGAACTATCATTGCCAAGTCTGGGTACTTAAAAGTACTATCTTCACCATTTCTCGAGTAAAATTTAACTTGGTCGTCTTTTTTGTGGATCTGTATCCGCTCTCCGTCGTATTTTACTTCGCATATGAAATCAGAAAAACCAACTGCAAATGAACTGAGCGGATTGCACAGCATTGCTCGGAACGGAATTAATGGCACTATTCCAAGACATTCTAAACTTTGTATACCATCTTTATGAATTTTATCTAACAAGATTTCGACAGACGCACACCGATTGTAAGCTCTTTTAAGTATGTCCAGAGAATCTTCCTTGTTTTCAAAAACCATTCCAATGCTTATGAGTACAGTCTGTATTGCCAGGCCGATCTTTAGCTTGCCTTCTAAAAGTCTCACAAAATACCTGATTTCTATCGTAGACATAACCGAAAGAATCTTTAAAATAGCATTCTTTTTCCTAACTATGGCATCTTTTCCCTCAATTTCACCTATTTTCCTTAGGCCATCATATATTTCGCACAGTTCAAAATTTTTCTTCATTTGAACAAGTTTGTTAATTTTGTACTTGCATGCGATCTGTCCTAAGTCACCACACTCAGCATATTCCCCCTTCAACGCTTTTATATTTCTGCCTGTCATGTCACCTATAACCTTGTAAAGAATTCCCTCGCCAATATTTAGTTCTTTGTTTTCGTATGTGGGATATACAGTACCAGTACAAAGATAAAAGGCTATTACCATGTTATTCTTGTCTAGAGTCGATAAATAGTTGGAGAGTATCTGTTGTATTTCCAATCGGCCAGATTTTTCTGCAATTTTTTCAAAAATGCAGCACAAGTCCTTGAATAAAGCAAGCATTAAGGGTCTACGACAGTTCATCAAAAAGTAATCATGTTGGAGATTCCAGAGCAAACAACAAACGAAATGTAAACCACAAACACAAGATTTTTATTCGATGCACGTAATAAAATTGTACTCATAGCGATTTCCTATCTATGATTGTGCAAAAAAACATGCACTACTCATGTTAAGCTTTGTATGAGGCAGTTAAATTGACCTTAATTTCTCTATAATAATCAAATAATAGATAAGAGCGCGTAATATAGCTGTAAATAACCAACTTATACCGTAATATTGATCAGCAAGCTAGTAATTGTGAAATACCTATTGGTATCTGAATCACCACATTTGATCAGGATAAACTTTTAGAGATATGTGCCTTAATGTGCAGCAGTACGAGGTATGGGCGTGATTAACATTATTGCTTGAGGAGATATTTTATTTAATATTGATATGAATTAATGATACTAGCAACTACAAGATACTTTCCCAACATTATTTTTCCTCACTATGTATACGTTTACTTTTTTTTTACACGCAACAATCACAAGTTTTTTTGCTATAAGAAACGAAAGTTTTTGCGTTGCCCTGTAGCGAACTACTTTTGTTCAAGCAATCGAATAAAAGCACTAAATACTGATACAAAGGCTAAACACCGTTAGATCAATCTTGGAAAGCTCTCTCAGATTTAAAGCACTGTTAAGCGTGTTTTATTTTCCATCTTGTTGATTTATGATTGATAACAGCATTCCATGCTGTGTTGCTCGTGTGATCAATACTATCTCTTACCAAACCATGCATTCCTATCCTTTTAGTTCCTTCACGTGTCGTTATACCGAATATTTTGCTGTCCTAGGCGAGTGCAAAATTATTGGGTTTTAAATCGTGCTAGAATCTAATGAACAATAGAGAGATATGTCAAAAATAGGATTTCTATGGAATCGATGAATGTAATGTTGAGTTATTAGCTCGAAACGTCCAGGAATTTTCGCGCTTTTTATCTTCTTAGGTTGAACGCTTTAGCTGAAATGTACCTTTACTGTTTATTATAGTGTTAAAATAAAGCAAAAGAACATAAAAACACTGTAGATCACGTATTTTAGATATTTAATCAGTTAAGGATCACTTTCCTTTCTTCTGTTGCTTCTTTTTCTTCATTTTTTT
>NW_007360646.1:0-50307 GCF_000192795.1 Vavraia culicis subsp. floridensis | reverse complement strand
GATAGGGTCCTTGACTTGATAATCGGCAACGAAGTAACATACACGAGTGCAGACTCTATTGTCACAGAGGACAACGATGTTGTTGCGAACTATCCGCTAGAGTTTCTCAACAAGCAGCAGCCTTCAGGAATGCCACCGCACAAGTTAGTTCTAAAAAGAGGTGCGTTGATAATGCTGTTGCGCAACCTTAATCCAGCCAATGGCCTGCTCAATGGCACACGCCTGGTGGTTGATGAACTTCACACAAACTTCATCATAGCTACTATTGTAACCGGATCCAGGAGAGGTAGTAGGGCAGTCATACCAAGGATCGACATGGCACCGAGCGAGACACAGCTGCCGTTCATACTCAAGAGAAGACAGTTTCCGGTTCTTCTTTCGTTTGCGATGACAATCCACAAGTCACAGGGCCAGTCATTTGGCAAGGTAGGTGTTTATCTACACAGCCCAGTCTTTGTGCATGGTCAGTTGTACGCATTGTCGAGAGTGGCTATGCAAACGGTCTAAGGGTGTATGTTGCTGACAATGGAGACCAAGGAAAGCATGAGAATGGTAAAGTATACACAAGAAATGTTGTGTACAATGAGCTACTAGAATGAAAGTGATTTATTGATTTTGTAACTATACAACAGTTAGTAGAAAGGAATGACTTGATATTTTAGTTACATTCAAAAGCGCTATTTTGGTATACTATCCATTCATGCATCCGTTTTTGAAAAACGGGATAGCGCAGCTAGTCTTTCTATAAAAAGACAAAGATCTGCATTTAAGATTGAGAGGGTATTGATAAGTGATGAATACACTATGAAACAAAGCAAGAGCTAAGGAAAAGACATTTTTTTACAGTATCATAACACTTTATGGTATAGCCGTGTTATATAACCATTTATGGTAATTAACTTATTATATATCACTTACCTTAATATTTTATATCACCACTCCGCTACTCATTCAACTAAAATATACTATTCCATACTCTACCAGCATACTACATCGTTCAGTACAAATCAATTCTTACCAATCATTCCTTTCCCAAACAGTATAATTCAATATTCAATTTAATAAAGATAAGTGTTGTAATGATCGATTCAACCCACTACATATGCTCTCACCATTTTACTCTATCATTATTTTATACCTACTCCATAAACGTTCCAATTTTTGCATGTAGAATTTTTACTCTCTTCTTCACAACTATTCTCTATTTTTTCTAATTTTTGTTTATTTCATTCCATTTCCGTGCCCTTTCTGCTCTACCGTATCATTTAGAAAATTTTTGTCCGTTTTTAAGCGAAGGTTATGATTTATGTTCCTTATCTGGTCTATTATGGTCGGTACTCGTATTTCTATAGTGGTTTATATTACAATTTAACTCTTTCTGGTGTTTTACCACTTCAATGATGTTTATTCACTTCATTTTAGTGCCATACTACTTCATTGATGTTCTACCGCTCCATCCCTACTCTATCCTTCTCATTTTCTTTATTTTGCCGAAAAACCGCTCAACCCCATCAATGAACGAGCCACAACCAAAACTTTTATCCCATACCAACTCAAAGCAGCCCGTCCACAAGTACCTGTACTTTCCTGTACGTTCCGAGCTGCTAACCCATTTTGATCGTCTGCTCAAGCGCCATCTTTACGCGCTCATAATAACAGATGACCCGGAAAGCATCCACACGCTGAACATAAGCACCACATGCACAGTGTGCCCGAGCAGCAAGCGATGCATGTACGAGTCGGGCAAGTACGACCTGTTCATCTACTATGATGTGTACGACCCGTCAATCGTAATCAACGATTCGTATGCGAACGCGTTTTACCTCACGTGCTCGCCCTTTGAGATTGTAAGAGTGTATGACATGCTTGGTGTGCATGAGCGCGGCGGAATCTTCGTGAACAACAACACGTTCTACCTCAGTTACTTCAACAACAACAAATTGCTGCTGTACGAATCGGGCAGCAGCACGCCCATGAGCACCGTGCTTGGGCAGGTGAAGGACAATGCGGACGTGCACTCGGTCGTGCATGAGTATGTCAGGTACGATGTGTATGACACGCAGATGGTGCTTGCTGAGCTGATGGACAGGGGCCGTGCTCTCGATATAAATCTGGACGAGCGAAGTATCGGGTCAATACGAGCACATGCACACACCTCAAACAAGCTGAAGGCGCTTGAACTCATGTTTAAGCGGTTTTCGTGCGTTTTGGTTGAAAACGCGTTTGTGAAGAGCGCAGCCCTGAAGTACCTGAGTATGCATGGTGTGCAGTGCATAGACGGCGATGTGCATCACGTGGATGCAAGCATGAAGCGCATTTCGCTACGCGTACCGCATGCTGCGAAGTACTGCGTGCTTGGCGTACAGCCCGTGCTCACTAGCACGTTGGTGCTCATACCGTCCGCCATGCAGAATCACCTACGCGCATTGCTTACAGCCGAGGCGAAGATTCGCACGCTAAGTGTTCAACAGCCCAAATGCACCCCATCAAACGTGTCCACAATGCATAAATATGCATCAATGCGCATAGATAACGCGATGAAAGTATTTTTTAACGGCAAGAGCAACGCATTACCAGCAGCAGAGCATACGAGCACGCTGTGCGTGATTATGCCCGCAAATAAGAAAGATGAGCTTACACGCATGAACATGCGGTACAATGTGATGAACGAGAGCGTGGTGTTTAAGGTGGATTCATGCATGGGTGCGTTTAAGGTGTGTGCAGCAGCACACACATGTGCAGATGTGGTAGTGCCGCGTAAGAAGAACGGCTTTCTTAAGGTGAGCCGTATGGGGGTAGGACACTTTGTTGACAGGCAGGTGTTTGCGGATAGTTTTGTGATACGGGGAGAGGGCAGTCTAAATTTTTACGACACATCGCTCGTGCTTGAGTACCTGGTTGATGCACCAGATAAGTCTGATGATCGAGGCAGGTTAGATAGTACGACCGGCAGCAGGGATAGTAGAAATTACCGCGGCAGAATTGACGGCAGCGATACCCCCTCCAATCCCAGGAACCTAAATCCTAAAAATTGTTCCAACCACAACGGATCACGTGCATGCCCTGATTACTTCAAACGTGCGTTCAAGATGAACACTCTGCACAACAAAGTCCTTAAATTCAACATAAAATACAAAAAAGTAGAGCAGGTCATCCTTTCCCTCACAAAGGAAGGATCGAACCAGTACATCAACATATGGCTGGTACTGCGCGGCAATCCCACGATATGTGTAGATGAGAGCACGGCAACTCTGCTCGATGTTCCCTTTGTAGAGCATCGCTACGATCTGTGGGTAAGGAACCACCTGCAGAATGTTTGTTTTCTTGAGAACGTGTTGGAGATGGTAGGATGCGTGAGCATGCGTGTGCGTATAGGACAGGTTGTGTTTGAGAGGGGGTGTGCAGTTGAGGAGGTGCTTAGTCGGTTGAGCGATGAGGACAAGTACTACGTACGGTGTTTGTACGGATCTAAGGGACGTATCGTAGCTAATCGTTTGTACTATGATGAGAATGGGAGCAGTGATGACACTCTTAACAGCAACACCGGTAACATTGCTAATTCCGTTGATAGCGTGGTGAACAACAATGCATGGATAAAAAACAGCTATAAAATAAATTTGTGGCGCATAAAATGCATAAGAGAGTTCTGCATGGCACAGGAGGTGCTCACGGCTCGCTACAGCGCATTCAACACGTACACAGCAAGCACGGACCATTTCACCAACCCTGATACACAGCCAATACGTACCGTGCACGTGCATCCCCTAGCAATCGTGTGCATGTACCCCAAGAACAACCTGTCCAATCGCATACTAAGGAACTTCTCGAACATGATACGTATTACGTTCAAAGACACGAAAGATGAAAGTACGATGGAATACATCAGAGAGATAATGAGCAATGGTATAACGATTGATAGGCCGTACTACTTCGTAGCTACGTCTTCTTCGCAGTTGCGTGCTAACTCTGCATGGTTTATTTCACCGTATAGAAAGAACAACGTGCTTATTGGCAGTGATTACGTGAGGAATTGGATGGGTGTTATAAATTGTGACAACATTGGGAAGTACATGATACGGGTAGGACTAGGATTGAGCAGCACCTTTAATATGTTTGAGATTGTTGATTACGTGGAGGAGGATGATATTGTTAGTTATGGTAATAGCGGTAGTGTTAGTTATGGTAATAGCGGTAGTGTTAGTACTAGTAATAGCGGTAGTGTTAGTACTAGTAGTAATAAAAATAATAATAGCAGTACTAGCAATAGCAGTACCATCAATACGACCAACGCTATCACTAACAATGTGAATGATGAGTACGTGTGGACAGATGGAATCGGTAGAATAAGTAACAGGGTGGCAGACATGGTGGCTAAGAAACTTAAACTTACTTCCACCCCGACAGCATTTCAAATACGGTTTGCAGGCTATAAAGGGGTGCTGGTACGTGCAAACATACCGCACGATCTGATGCTGCGCAAGAGCATGCGCAAGTTCAAAAGCACATACAACGTCTTAGAAGTGGTGAGCTACTCTCAATCAATAGAATGCTATCTCAACAGACAGATAATAATGATACTGGAGGGACTGGGCGTACCTAAACACAATTTTATCTGCCTACAGAACGAGTACTTAATGCATATGTACAGAGCAATAAATCACTCACTTATCGGCAAGTATTGCAGGATTAGTGGTGTAGCACTGGTTGATAGGATGAGCGGTGCTTTGCTTGGCAGATTGTTTAGGGAGATGTGTGCTAAGGGACGTATTTTTGTTAAGAATGGGATTGTTCTGATGGGTGTTATTGACGAGGAGGGGGTATTGGGAGAGAATGAGGTGTTTTTGAGGATATATGAGGATGATGGGGATGTTAGTGGTGGCAGGAGTAAGAGGATGAGGAGTAATGAGATAGGTGCTGAAGAGATGAGGAAGAAGGAACTGTTTGAGAGAGCATTAAGCGTTGTGGACCGTAGTGGTGTTGGTACGGCTGATAGCAGTGCTGATGATATAAATACCAGTACCGGTGGTGGTGTGCTTAGGGATGACGGTGTGGTAGTGGGTGGTGCAATAGTGGCAAAGAACCCGTGCTTACACCCCGGCGACATAAGAAAAGTACAGTGCGTGTACAAGAAAGAACTGATGCACTACAAGAACGTACTGGTATTCAGCAAAAAGGGACGAAGACCGGTATTTAACATGTGCTCGGGCAGTGATCTAGATGGTGATCTATACTTCGTAAGCTGGGATGCTCGTCTAATACCACCGATAGAGCATTTTCCACAGAACTATCAGTCATCATCATACCTGAGCAAGGAACACATAGTAGCACAGGACATGGTAAATTTCTTCACAAGATTCGCCAAAGAAGACGAGCTCGGTAAGATCAGCAATGCACATCTCGTATACTCCGATGTACACGGTATCACCGATCCACAAGCGCTTAAACTGGCGTACCTATTTTCAATGGGTGTAGACTTTCCTAAGACAGGGTACATTGCACGGTTACCGCAGAATCTTGAGCCGTATGAGTATCCCGATTTTATGGAGAGGATGCGGTCTTATGAGAGTGTGCGTGTTATGGGGATGATGTATAGGAGGGTGCAGTTTAACTGCGAGGATGTTGGGGGTGTTTATGGGGAATGTGTGGTTGGAGATATGATGAAGAAGATGGTGGAAAGGTGTATGAAACGGTGTATCGATAGGAACAGCAGGGATGCTATGGATAGTAATAGTGGAAGTAGGGGCAGTGGAAATGGTTGTAGTGATAGCAATAACAGTAACACCAATACCAGCAATAACAGTACCAGTAACACCAATACCAGTAACACAAAAAGTGATGGCTCCTCCAATCTGGTAACTATTCTCAAGCTCATTCTCAAGGGTGCGAGGGAATCATTCAAAATACGCATACCAAAACTGAACAGTGCTCTCATCCAACAAGCAACCAAAGATTACCAAGAATACAGAAACGATGTACACAAATTAATGGTGGAGTACGATCTTAAGAGTGAGTACGATATTTTTTTAAAGAAGGTGGAAACAGATACAGACTCAGCATCGTACAGCCAGCGTATCACCAAATTTATCAATCATTACAGCAGACGGTTCTTCATGAACAGCTACACGGTGAACGGTGAGAGTGTGAGTGTTAAGGAAAAAGCATTGTCTTGGTTTGCTGTAAGCTATGGAAAGGGTGTTGGTGAAAGCTTTTATTATGTGTGTGGATGTGACGAGGATATGGTCGAGTATTGTTTTGGTGGAGGTGCTGTGAAGGGGTACAAGTGCTATTTCAATCCTTATGTGCTGGTACGCGACATGGACTGTCATAAGAGTGAAGATATGAGCGGTAGTAGTAAAAACACGAATAGTAGCTGCCATGGCAATATCTGCACTGCCATTAACACGGCAAGAAATATCGATTTGAAGAGCGTGCTCAACATTGCCAGCACTACCGGTACTAGCGCACAGCCAAAGGGCAACAAACTGCCCACAAGCACAGTACGTGTCAGTTCAGGTGGTACAGGTCCTTTAATACGGGTGATAAACGGTCAGCAATACGTGGTGATAGATGAGTGCTGTGCTGTAAGTAACGATAGGGTGTTATTTGAATTGTTTAACATGTTGGTGTGTACGGGGTTCTTTGATCTTAGCAATTTTAGGTTTGTGGATGAGTTCATGACGGTAGTGAAGGATTTAACAAGGGATGAGATGTGCGAGTTGTTCATTGTTGTAAATAGTGTGGAGTATTTGCGTATTACCGCTGAGGAGTGCGGTAAGGAGTGTAGTGAAAAATGCAATGGTAGAGATGTTGGTAATGACGAAGGTACGAAGAGAAGAATAAAATTGTTTGATGGTGAGCGTGCAAACAAGGAAAACACCGTCAACAGCAATCAAACACACGCATTGCTGAAGGGGCACTCTCCGGCATTCAGAAGGGCATTAGATCGCTTATCAACTCTTCTACGAAAGACCGTTCATCTTGATGCTCTAAACAGTTTGCTTACTGTTGCATTCGTCTTACCGCTCAGAATGGAGCTGCTAGACAAAATCAAACTGTGCATTCTACCACGAAGAAAAGGAAAGGCAATTCTGCACTCAGACAGGTCACGATCAGATGATATACCGATCAACAGCATGTCAATAATAGGAGCATTTGATAAGAACGATTACATCTGCTTTAACACGTACGGTGGCGATGTTAACATACTGCACCAGAACAAGAAATGTTATGCTGTTAATCTTTTGAACGGGGGGATGACGAGTTATGAGTATTACAAGGAGGATTTCAGGAAGGTATTCGTACATTTCTACTGGAAGGGGGGGTGTAAGGTTAGGATAAGGAACGAGATTAAGAAGGATGATTTCGGGACTAAGCAGAATATGAGGGAACGATTTGCTAATAACAGGAGGAATGATGACCGAGAAAGTGTTAGAAATAATACGAGGAAGGATGTTTATCATAAGGGTGGTGACTGCGGTGATAACACCAATATTAAGAATGTTGGCAATGGCAATACCTGCATTGGGGTGAACAATGTAGATAGAGATGATAAAACAGATGGACACGTACCATTGGACCATAGGATAAGTACAGGGGATGGAATGCCCAGTAATCCGCGCATGCGTTACATGGTTAAAGTGATGCCGGGTAGGTTCTACACGTTCTCACTGCCAAATGATGTGGCATACAACAGCATGAGAATTAAGGACCTGGAAAAACTGCTGATGTACTACCGCAAGAAGAACAACACGATTAGCTCGCGGTATATCAATGCATATTTCATTAATTTGCATCCTATTCTTAAGAACTTGGACGATTACATGGCGGGTCGATCGTTCAGCTCAAAAAAATTGTGTTTTAACCTGTACTTCGTGAAGGACAACACGCGTTACTGTGCTAGACTGGATGAATCGATGCGTATACAGCGTGTGGGTGTACGGCGAGGCATCGTGGGAAGGTACTTCATGCTGAACAGCGGTGCGCACAAAACGTGTGATTATGATGTGATGTACGAGATGTACGCTGAGGAAGTGGTGTACATGAATGGTGAAGCGTGTAACGATCCGTTCCTATCCGTTTTACTCCCACAGAATGTGCTTGTACCTGTCAGCAACGCGTACAAGGTGTGTGATGCGCTGTCAGCATGCACAAACTTTCTATTGGAAAGTTTCGTTACCCTTGATCTAACAGAGAATGGCACAAATCTCTTTGTGCTGAATTATAAGGAGGTGTATTTTATGGACAGTACAGATGATGTGTTAAAGTTGCACAGGTATGAGGTGAATTGTTTTAAGGATGTTGAACGTATGGAGGGTGAGATTGCGTGTTATGAGGGGTTTGAGCGGTTTCTTGAGGATGTGTGGAGGAGTTATGAATGTTTTTGAGCGTGAGTGGGGGGTGTGATGTATGGTGAAGTATGAGGTACTGGTAGGGAATAGTAGGGAGTGATAGGGAATAGTAGGGAGTGATAGGGAATAGTAGGGAGTGATAGGGAATAGTAGGGAATAGTAGGGAATAGTAGGGAATAGTAGGGAATAGTAGGGAATAGTAGGGAATAATAAGGAATGGTAAGGAATAGTAGGGAGTGATAGGGAATAGTACGGAATAGTAGGGAATGGTAAGGAATGGTAAGGAATGGTAAGGAATAGTAGGGAATAGTACGAATATTTAACACGCTATTAGTAATGAGACTGCAACCAAATGGTGAGTACATTATTTGCAAAGACTCCCACGCGATCAGCTACAGCGATGCGCACACGAACAATAAACCATGATCATGTGAATGTTGATGTATTTTAAGAATGCACGTGTTATTAAATTATTATAACGTAGGGTTGGTGCAAAGCACGATTTGCAACGCATTCAAATCATGGAGCGGACGAGTAACAGCTCGGTAACCGGTGCTCTTCTTTTCTCAATTATGCATTTGAACGCGTGGTTGTAACACGGTAAATGACCAATTCTACGATTTACATTTTTTATTTCAAAGCGCATTTATGTTTTAATACGGGCAGCATTACGTTGAAAGATCGGCACGAATGCAATACGTGGTGGTAAATAAACATAATTAGAAAAAAATGTGCATGGTGTTCATTCTGTGCGAATTGATCAGAAACACTGGATGAGTGTGGGGTAAATGCTTGGAATGGTGTTGTAAGTGGTGATTGTTTGATGGGAAACGTGTAAAAGAAATTGCTACCAACTAACGATGTCGTTTGAAGAGAATGGATGCAGTGCAGTGAAAAAGCGTAAAAGCACGTATCTGACACCGATGCTAAATGAAGCGTTGCTCAGCCATTGCGTGGCCTCTTAAAGGCAAAGAATAAAGATTATTTGCTGCTGGATAATTTTATTAGCTTGCCTGGCACACCGCCATACAACCCGTAAATGGTTCCGGTGCCTGAGTCTGCAACAGTCTTTCATTACCACCACAGCGTATGTTTTCTTACCTAAATACCTTTCCTAGGTCTCAAAATTTTGAGTAAACCGTTGGTAAATCCCCTTTGCCAGAGGGGGCCTACTGCACCAGCTGTAACACGGGTAACCAACTTGATATGCGATAATCACAAAATGATTAAAGCGAGACGAGCGGAATGGACAAACATTAACAAGCATGCAAGAATCCACCTGCAACACGCCATCAAATCGATATAAAGATGCGTGCAGCAAACAGATCAACTGTGTAAAAGATGGAGAGACCGTGGAATACCGGAACAGCACGATGTAATGTATGCCACAGATAATAAGAAAGATATTTCTTGGTTACACCGCGTGGATGAGCCATGCACTATAGTGCTGCGTGTGTCATGAACAGCATATCACGATTTTAAGAGAATTTTTACCTGATTGGTGTATTTCCACTATGAGTGTGCTGTAGCATAGCGAATTCGGCTGTGGCGCGTTACCTTAAATGCTCTTGGTTGCTCCCGGAACATATCACCCGTTACGGCAATTCACAAACACAATGCTTTTGGTGTGCGAACACAGTGGTGTATCACCTAGCATATTGAGATCGGTGGCACGGTAGCGCTCACAAACGCAATCATTGATGGCAACAATAAAAATATGTGTCTACAGAACACCGCTTCACAGCACCGTATCTCGTCCTTCAAAACAACAAATTACGTGCCAATTAAAACACCTTGAGCAACGAAGTGTCTTAGGCTGTGTTGTAGACACACCAACACTTCAAACATATCGCTCACCGTTTCTAATCCTCGTACAACAGCGTAGATGAGCTACACCTTGTAATACCAACTATTCAGGTGGTTGAATACATAAACGAAGCGGTCGATATGTACATGCGAATTGTGCACACATATGATTTGTTCTGCACTGAGAGCGAGCATCGTGGCGTGCAAACCATGCACGAGTACCAATTTATTGTAAAACTGAATACGATTGTTTTTGCACATGGAACAATCTTTGAGAAGAGGGAGTTTTTAATTATTGGTGTAGACGTAACACTGAGTAGGAACTGCACAGCGCCATCATTTGGTGTGCTGTTGTTTATCTGCTGATTTGATACGTAAATGGTAACTGCTTTTTTTGGGGGGGTATTATCCGATAAGAGAAGCAAAGCAAAAGAAAGAGTGAGAAATGAAAATTTGAACCAAAGGATTCGAATTAGGCATGCGCTGTTTCCTAGATGTTGGGCATCTAGCGACAGATTCATCGGATCGAAAAAATTTGCGTGTTGCTGATCGGTGCACGGAGAAAAAATACGGTAAATGCGTATGAAGCGGAGTACTGCTGCTGATAAGAATGATCATATCCACCAAAGCGATGAATGTTACGATCGATATATGCTCTGACAGAAGCACAATTCAGTAACTAAATGCGTTTTTCGTAGAACAAGATTTTTAGAGCATTGCTCACGGTAGATCGTGCCGGCATTGGGCCATGCTACACATGAACTGACGTAGAAACCTTCTCACACACAGAATGCTATCGTATCCCGATAAAGTAATTGCCGATTTTCGTATGTCTACCAAAAAATTGTATGCGGCGTACTCCTTGCTAAAGTTTGAGAACACAATGCATCATTCAAAATCAGGTTGGACAGCACATACACGAAGGATGTGCATCGACATATCGATGAGCTGCGTGGTGTCGCTCGCGATCACCAATGGTAACCATTCCTAACTTGGTAAGATCTCGAAAAAAGCATTCCCATTTGATATAACAGCCATAAACAGCAAGTCCAAAACTATAAAAGCGAACGAACGTGCGCATTTCATGATTAAGTTAAATCAGAATGGCAATCTTACAGCAATAGCATTACTACAGCTTCTTTCGCTGATCGTATTCCCCGGATACGCTCATGCGACATATGACCCGCGAACATTGTATCACAGCAATGCACCGTACGGTACAATGCAACAAAATGACTATGGGCAAAGATTTCCACAGCAAACTTTTGTTCAAAATCCGTCGTACCAATCGCTGTACGAGTATTATTTGGGAGATGAGCAGAGGCCTGAAGAACAAAATCGAACATTCTACCCAGGTCAGGTCCCTGGCATGGCTTTCGGCCAACCACCACAGAGACGGATCTATACAACGTCTGTGCCATCACCGCAGTTTGATGATGAGACAGAGAAAGAGCTTTCCGTTCTCAGGCACCAGCAGCTCAAAATGATCGCTTTAATTGAACAAGGATATTTGAATCTTGATCGCAACGAGTACTTATTCGTGCAAATACAAAAGATACGTCAGATCAGCATGTTCAACGCCGTCTATCCTTTACAAGTATATCTTCAAAAGATGTTTAGAATGTACGATATCATGGAGTCAAGAAGTAAGCAAGGTGTTTACATTCGGCAAATGACACTAATTCAAGATCTTGAAACGAAAGTCATTGAGTTGCTTAATGAAATCGTAAGACAATATGTAGTTTTGGGTTTTGATCAGCCTAAGTACAATGAATTACGTGGCATGATCACAAACGCTAAACTTGGTTCAACGATACTCTGTGACAGTTTGAAGAATGTAGAAATCGTGAACAAAATGCTTAAATCGTTTAATGATGTCAATATTGCGGCAGACAAATCGACGCTGGAGGCACTCCGGACAAATGCATCATGTAACGAGAAGCTTACGGCAGCAATGAAATATACAAAACAGAAGAATGAGGAAGAAGTTGCTAACTTGAGGGACGAAATTGATAGTGATGCATTCATGAGAGCAGTCAAGCGAGCATCAGACAGTATTGGCCCGAACAGGGGCACTAAAGTGATGCACACTATGGCTTCGTTGGTCAAAAACATAGGTGAATTCGTCAATTATACTAATAACACTGGAGTTAGACTAGTAAATCTTAATAAAGACATTGAGCACATGCAGCAGACAGCTGCTGGTGCAGTTCAAGCTGGTGCAACGGCGACTTCTCAGTCGAACAGAAGTGTGCGACCACAAGTGGCGCCTACGCAGACTCAATCTAAGATTGTGCACTCTAAACCAATTGGAGCAATGAAAGCCATGGTCGGTGCATATAATAACATGTTCATCAGTGACTCGCCAACCGCATCAACTAAACAAGGATCATCAGCGCCGGTAAAGCCCAGAGTACAGAGAGCAGAAGACGATTTTGAACAAATGTTCGCCGATACTACGAACTGGAAAGACTTACTTCCAAAGTATGACGAGCAATCGGGTGTGCTAGAACCAGAGTTCCAGCCAAGGCCAGTTCAACAGACATACCCTACGGCCGAAGAAGAGTTCAGAGCTACGTACGCACCTTACAATGATCGCCTCGAACAGTTACGAGAAGAAGTTAACGGACAAAGGAGGGCTAATAACTTAACGACTGACTCATATAATGAACAGCGATACGACAGGAGATATTAAATTCTTAATCTGAAAACTTTCTTTGTTTACTTAGTTCATGTTATTGACATATGTGGTTTCGTAATGTATTCATTAGAAAAAAGTATTTTTAAATTGCGTATGATGTGATACACTGAATCTGCTCAACAGGCAACACGACTGAAATGTTAATAGATACACATTCTAACCCGCCATTCACGCCTGGTTGTCGCATATCATTATTTTTGTGACGATGTACATGCGAAAATACTATGCATGATGGCACACTAGTTTCCTCTATGAACCAGAGGCTATGATAGGCTTTTTTATGACCAGAAAAGATAGTTCATAGTTTTATAATCGATACTCAAGTGAAATAATGATACTATGATTGTTGTACTGGTGGTTAGCGAAAGTTTTCGTCAGTAGCTTTTAAAGTAAATTTTCTTTGTTTCATAAAACTTTTATTAGTTGAACAATTTATTCGAATAAATCAGCTAATTTGCTTACACATTTTCTCTTCTTCAATATTTGTGATAATTAACCGTGTTTAAAATTAATAATGAGAAAACAGTCCTACAATCCGTTTCATTCAATCACCATTCCATTACAAACACGATGGCATAGATTAACCTTCATCTGATAAAAGAGTCAGAGTATCAACTGCAAATATTCTATTGTAATCAATTACTGTGTTATATTTGTTTGTTGTGCAATCAAATAGAGCCAATCATAGCTTATATTGCTTCTACAATTCGGCACAGCACAAAAACTTGTTATTCGCCCATTTGATTAATTGAGAATATTGGGTTACCATTAAAATTAATGAGCAATAAGTGAATTTAGTTTAATTCAATTTAATATTACAATTAATTAATTCTTTTCTTAATAAGACTAATGTTCAAAGCATAAAAGGACGAGACAGATTCCAATCCATGTTGTTTAATTTGTACGGCTATGTTGAGGCAAGTCTCAAATACATCCTGGTCTTCAAAAATGAACATGATGCATCGGGTCAAAATTTTTTGATCGTTGAAAACCCGGCAGATATAGGAATGTCTGGCCTGCCGAATGCATATGAAAAAAAGAAAATGGTGCAACCATTACCGCATGAGATCAGACGCACACGTTTCCCTGAGAGAAATATGGTCAATAAACGCTTTGACTACGATGATAGTACCTATCATAGTCACATTGCTGGTATCAAGAGGATTAGCTATGGGACATACCGTGATGTGATTGAAAAGAACCCAGACATCGATTTTAAAGTTATTAATGTACCAATATCCATTTTATCGTATCAAAAAATCATGAAATTGTCACAAAGAGATAAATATAATGGAGATGTTCCTATCTTTGATACAGATGAAATTTGTGCACTCGTGAAGAGTTTATCATTCTTTGATGAATACGGGAGAGGAGCAATTGCGTGTGCAGCGTGCATGCATTTGTTGAATAATCCCGAGCTGCTCCAGGAAATGAAAAACTACAATCACGATCCTAATAACGGCCAGTATAACGAGTCAACTATGCTTCTCTCCAAATATATATTCGGATCAAGCGACATTGCGACACAACTTAGAAAATCGATCAAGTCATATGTTATACTTGCCTTGGAGGATAAAGATAAAAATTGGGCAGAAATATATGGAAAATCGAAAGTTCGGTGTTACCATTATCGAACCATTGATTCACACAAGTTTACATTAGCGTTCTTGTTCGATACGTTATACACGGGATACAAATGGTTGCTGAATAACAAGGAAATTTTAGATAGTGAATTTAATGTTAGTAGTAGTGATTCGCCATATACTGTAAGTATATACGGCTTGAAATCACATGGAGATTTCGAAAATGACACACTTAAGCGTACTCTAGAGGCAGTTACAACCAGCAAATTTCTCACAGGAACAAATGTGGATAGCTTAACTTTGGAATTTAACAGTATCCACACTAATGTTGATCTTTCATGTCTTAATAACATAAAAGCTCCAGTAACTGTAGTATGCATTCGTTGTTCACTCACTTTTATACAATCAATACCAGAACGCCTTAAAGTTGCAGTGTTGATCACAGAAAATATACCGGATGATGCATTTAATAACATTTTTTAAAATGTTGTGAAATTTGGATTTCAATCATTGGAGATCCGTGAAAATGTAGTGTTTCCTGATCGTATAGAACACATTAGAATCATTAACTGTAGTGCTAATCAAGGCGTAAAACTGATGATTAACGAAAAATGTGAGCATGTTAAAATATATAATACCGCAGTTAAGATTGTATTGCCATGTGTTATGGAGTGTGATCTGAGGCCAAGTATAATGCCGAGAAACTCATGCTTTGAATACAAAGTGAAAAAAGAACAAAAATCACTGATGTTAATAACAGCTGACATTAATAGTACAGTAACAATCGATGCAACCATAGATACTGTAGTATTTGTTGATGTAAACGTGTCTGCAGGATCATGTGTTATATTTAATGGTGATAACAAGAATTTGGGAATATTACAGTCAACTGGCATGTTTAATCTGAAACCGTTTATTGCGATTGAACAGTGTTTTAATAAGGGAATGCGAATGGAAGTAGCGCTTATAATCCATTCAATACATAATCTATCAAAAATAACGTTAAGTTGTTTTCGGTTTGCAGAAAGAGTAGAACTACCGAATAAATACGAAGAAATTGAATTAGACCATGTACTTACGGATGAGAACGTAGAGATAGTCCTAAACAAAGCTTGCAGAAAACTGGTAATTCGTAAGTGTAGAGTTGTGATCAATGCACAAAATGTTGATGAGCTTGATAGCTTATGCATACAATTTTCTGCAACTGAGAAAGGCAACATTGTGTTTGTTGGCCTGAAACGAGTCAATCACATTTCTCTTATTGATATCTTTCACAGCATGGATGTGATCACAACCATTCTGGCTGGTCTTGAAGGAGTAAAGCACCTGGAATTCAAAAGTAAATATTCGAAGGATATGTGTGGATTACCTAATGAACACCACAAAGAATCGTTGATGAACATCGTATCGACCGAGAATTACAAAAATGATCCGAATTTTGAACTTAGATATTCAGCAATCAAGGACAAAGAACCGGTCGTATTCCTCCTTGGGATGTTGAATATCATGGTTAATCTTATTCTCAAAGCAGTGTTGAGCGAAAAAGTGATGAATACTGTTTCGAAGCTAAAGTTCACGTCTGTTGCTATCGATGCTGATAATTGTAAATCACTTGGAAAGTTGTCAAATCTCAAAATTCTTCGAATATGCCCCAAAACCATCACCAACGAATTTCTTCATAACCTGCCGATGAATCTCAAGCTACTGAATATTACTGACCTGGATACGATGGATAGAAATCTGATGCCTGAACACGTAATCAATCCGTTGATTGTTGCTCGACCGAATATAAGTCTGAAAGTTTTGGTGATTGATGCACAGTTAATATATGATTTTAACAGCATTTTATTATCGATACCATCTCTCGAAGTACTCAAAATACGGTATTCAGAACCGATCAAGATCAATTCGCAAGCACAGAGAGATAAGATACGATTACAGGAACTATTCATTGAGTGCAGTGATGATCAAATTAACGAATATAAAACATCGAGGACTACATCCGAAATCCATTGTTTTATACAAAGCCTTGCACTTTACATTAATTTTACATCGCTTGAACGTCTTGCGCTTGTTTCGATCAGTCAATCGGTGATCATCAACGCTGCGACTCTTATGGTTATCAAATAAAACTTTTGGTGCTTATTGGATTTTATTTATATCATTTGACTGTGTCACTACCGTTTAATCAAGTTTAATATTCCTATTCTTTGCAATATTGTAGCTGTTTGTCTTGTAGGAATTTAGATCTTATATTCTAACAATGTATGGCTTCATGCTGTCATCTAATAAGTGGCACTGACAGTTGCATATGTTTATACTGCCTACACCGTATACACGTACTTGAGTACTTTTTAATTAGGATTACGAGAGAATCGTACAATCACTCCGTGCTGCTGTGTAGTGATGCGATGTGTTCAATGAATGATCAACTGTGATTAAAAATAATAATTAACAATGAAAGCTGAAAACAACACGGATTTAAATCCAGTCTCCAAGAAGAGAAGTTATTCAAGTGCTCCAGAAGGAGTTGACACGCAAGTCAGGCTTGCATGGTAAGGGTACAGCATCGGCTGTAACATACCTTTATATTGTGGCGAAGGCATTGTGCAAGAAGCAAACCAGTTTCCTTCATAAACCAAGAACCAGAGGAGCATGTTCAGTCCTAGCGGGCTGAAAAGTGCACTTTTTAAGTGTTGTGGTGTGAGGGGATAAACGGATTTACTTTTAATAAAAAAATGAAAAACACATTTCTTCCGTAAATTCTTGGTGATATGTAGCTCTAGCGAAATAAATCAATTCAGTGACAAAGGACCCATACTATACGCTGATATACAACTGTGATAATGTTACGCGCTACCAATCTGTTTAATAAGTTGTATCTGAGTACCTAGCAGTTTGTAAACGGAATACGATGATTTCTTGTGTTTACAGCTTTTGTTTCTCTCAACACACTTTTCTCACGAAACATTTCTTCATCAACCGCAATTTGTAACTTTATGAACATCTTAGTGTCTTCTCTTTCAAATATTTAGTACGCGTACCGATACTTTTCTCGCTTCTTTACAGCAGCTCTCGTTAGATATATATCCTGCAAGCTAGAAGTTTGTTGTTATTTACCACATTTATTATCTCTTAGCAGGTTATCATATAGCGCTCTTACTTTAGAACATTATCTCTTTCGTTTCCTCTTTATATCATGGACAGCGCTATTCAAGCGTATCTGGGATGTGAGTCCCGTGCAAGTTACGTCTTGCATACAGGGTCTTTGCTGCACTGCATCTATTCATCGCTTGCTGCGCGAGTGCGGGCTGTTACACTGAAGTTCTCTGCGATCTGAGGACCGCTAATTACGGCTAGCCACAGCGAATTAGTAAAATGTGTCTATCAGAACCGTACTGAGCATTGAATGGAAATGAAAGAGTCGCCAAAAAATGGGAAAAGATGTCTTCCAGCAAAGAAACAGCCAAAAATGATCATGAATTATAACAGCATCCCCGTGCGCTGCCAGACTGGGTGGCGCAATTGGTAGCGCTTTCGACTCCAGATCGAATGGTTGTGGGTTCGAGTCCTGCCCCAGTCACGGTCATTTTGCGAAAATGACACAGTCCACAGTTCCATATGCCTGCATGGCCATATCAAGCTTATCCTCCGATTGTTTTATACGCTATGCACAATCCACAGCTTTTTCACATGCCCTTCAGGTCTGCTGTGCTTACTGGCGGACTCATTGATAGAAATTTGTTTGTAAGTCTACCAGCTCACCTCAAGCAATCATACATTTCGCATTTAAAGTTCTGTTCAGCCCATTACAACGCTCCGTGCATCACGTTTCTACACGTAACCTGAAACAATCATGTTTATACTACGTCGATACGCTGCGATAACGTGAGGTAGCACTGATTATACAGCGGTAATTTACCACACACCCAATACGTCACAGGAACGTGATGGTATCGCTTTACTGTCATGCCATGCAGCCGTAGTTGATCCGTGTGGCTGCACCACACTCTTCGTTGTACGAGCCATCCTGTTAGGACCGGCATGCAGTCCAGAATGCGAAAAACTCCGGCAAAGGGAATTGAGCGATTGTTTGGTAACACGCCACACGAAACAACAAAGGTGAATGAACACGTTTACAAAACAGGCACCAGCACAGCCCTCGAACGAACCGCGTTTAAACTGAGTTATCGCTGCGCAGAGGATGGCAGCTACGCTAATATTTGCTGTACCGCGTATTTATTCCTCAAACCGTACGTGCAACGCTAAAAGCAAGTGATATGGTGCCGAACCGCCCGATCATGCAATTGCCCCCAGCCCACCAAGGCAGAGCACGTCAAATCAATCGCGTTCGCTCGTGCACGGAAAGGGTCTCCCAGTCCATGGAATTATCACCACCCATCGCAGTCCCTCACCGAGCACATCATCAGAACACCACCACCCATCGCAGTCCCTCACCGAGCGCATCATCAGAACACCACCACCCATCGCAGTCCCTCACCGAGCGCATCATCAGAACACCACCACCCATCGCAGTCCCTCACCGAGCGCATCATCAGAACACCACCACCCATCGCAGTCCCTCACCGAGCACATCATCAGAACACCACCATCCAAAACAACAAAACAACAAAAAAATAAAAACCGTTCAACAACACAAACAACAATGAACGAGAAGATAAACTGCCATTTTCATTTGCAGACAAACACTCACACGGTGGATAAGAAAGTGAGTGTATCGGCTGAAGAGAACATTTTTAATGTTGTGAGGACGCTGTTTTTTGATGACGGGATGGATGTTAAGGTGCTATTGAGGGAGTATGAGATTGTGATTGGGGATGTGCGGGTGGGTAGGGATGGAAATGTGGAGGAGATTGTGGGTGGGGATGTACGGGTGTGTAGGGATGGAAATGTGGAGGAGATTGTGGGTGGGGATGTGCGGGTGTGTAGGGATGGAAATGTGGAGGAGATTGTGGGTGGGGATGTGCGCGATGGGGATGTGCACGATCGTATCGCCCATGGAAATGGATGTGTTGATAAAAATGTTCAAACGAAATGCAGCACGGATGATGATACGGACAAGGATTGGATAAGTGTTGGTTGCACGGATCAGGGCGTGGCAAAGAGCACATGCATGCACGGGGATGAGCTACAAAGGACTGGAAGAGTATCACGTGGTGCGAATGAAAGCGAGGAAGAAAATGGCAAGAAGAACGAAACTAACGATGCATCTGAGGTGTATGCCTGTGCTTTTGATCAAAAAGCGAACAAATTTTGTGCTACTACACATGAAATGCGTGCTGGTGCATGTCCTGCTGCTGATATCGCACGCGATAGCACCCGCAGTGCCGGTAGCACTGCCGTTTCCGATACGTCCGTAAAAAATTTTTTAATTTCTGTGCCCCACCAAAACGACGTTTTGAAAGTAAAAATACGCCAAAAAGGTGCGCAAGCACCGCCAACTAAGAAAGGGTTTGCCAACCTTGGCAATACATGCTACATGAACAGCGCCCTGCAGTGCATGGTAGATCTGCCACTGCTCACCACGTTCATACGCACAAACACGTTCACGGGACGGCTTACCAATGCGTACAAGGATCTGCTGACCGAGTATGCGGGTGATAGCAGGGTGATAGTGCCTGCCGAGTTTAGGAAGTGCGTCGTGGAGTGCACGAAACGGTTCTACGGGTGCAAGGAGCAGGACGCATCGGAGTTTTTGATCTGTGTGATCGAGCGGATGTGCGAGGAAATGAAGGGCGATGAGGGTGCAGAGCGTGTGAACAGCACGGTTGAGTGCGGTGTTGAAAGCATGCGCATGCATGCGAATGAGTTTAACCTGTTCAGGAAAAAGAATGACAACATTTTCACAGCACTGTTCTTCTCGTGGCTCTCCTCCTCACTTACGTGTCAGACGTGCAGAAATATGAAGGAGAAGGGCGAAGCCTTTCTCTCTCTTGAGCTGCCCATTCCCAACGAGATGAGCTGCCACCCGTCCGTTATCCTCACGTTCAAGGAGAGGAGAGAGCTGATGGGCGGTAAGTTATGTGTGAGGAGAAGGACGGGCAGAGAGGAAGCGCATGATGATGAGCCTGTTCGTGGCGGTACACACCGTAGAGATGGCACGTCGTACAAGAACGTGCCGAACAACGGCAGAACATTCGTAAAGTCGATCAAAATATTCGTGGAAAGCTCGCTGACCGTGAAGGACCTGCTCACCAGAACCGCCCAGAAGTACAAGACGGCCAATCTGGTCGCTGTAGCCAATGCAAAGGCGTTCGCGGTGCTGAGAGACAGCGATCTGGTGTCGCACCACAAGGAAATCTTCGTGTTTGAGTACGATCCGGCCAAGGAGTACGTGTGGATAAGGCTGAGCGTGTGTTCGTTCGTGTTCTACACGTGTGAGATTGATGTTCCGTTCCTTGTTGAGGTGCGAAAATGTGACAACGGAATGATTGAGGGGTTGTTTGGCGAGATCATGTGCTATGTGGATGAGGAGAACTGCTATGGTGGTGACGGTACGTGTAGGAACGGTGCATGCAGGGAATGTACGAGTGAGAGGGGCGTTAGTGGTGGGGAGCACAAAGATGAGGAGCGGGACGAGAACAACAACGTGATCGGTGGCAGCGCATGTGATTTGAACAGTGCCGGTCACAATGGCGCTGATCCAAGCGGTGCCGGTTCAGCTGCCAACCCGGCTGCAAACCACGGATCTGCTGCTCGGCAGATCGGCGACAGGTTCAAAAAGATCTACGAGTACTTCACGATTAACTTCTCGCCGATGAACAAACTGAAAATAGAAAGTACGATGTTTCCCCTGGCAAGCGCCCACATAAAAGAGAAGAGGCTGATCAAGCTCATAGGCAAGAACTACAACCTCAGACACAAGATATACAACGAGAAGAGGGGCACGATAAAACTGGAGGACTGCATCGACCTGTTCCTGTCCAAGGAGTACCTGGGCCTGGATAACAGGCTGGTATGCACGCACTGCGACCGCATCACGGTGCACAGCAAGAAGTACGAGATCGTGTTCCTGCCCAAGTACCTGATCATACAGCTCAAGCGCTTCAACTTCAACGGCGATTACCAGCGCAAGATCAAAACATTCGTTGACTTTCAATCGATTTTGATCATCAACGCGGTCAGGTACAGGCTGAGGAGCACGTGCAACCATGTCGAGATCGGCATTGGCAGCGGGCATTACATGGCGTATTTCTATGGGGATAGGATGATGTGTGCGAATGACAGCGTGGTGAGCGATGTTAAGGATGTTAGCAAGGGCAATGCTTACGTGCTGTTCTACGAGCGGGTGGAGTGAGGCGTGTTGGCACCTGCACTGGCGGGAATGGTGCGGGTGGAGCGAGGGCCAGAACACGGTAATTGAACGCGTTGGGATGGCCGTACCGGTGTAGAACGGATAGCACTCCCAGCGTGTAAAACATTTTAGCGATCACAACGGCCAATCGATGCCGGCACAGCTCACGTTCTCTCTCCAAGACTTTCATCCCCGTGCTAAAACTTAGAACACTCTCCTAAAATAAATTCTTTATTAAGATCCATGATCGGTGATGGCCACTCCACGCACACCTCAGTGCTGTTCATGCGCTCAATTCGTTTTCTATCACCATGCACTGCGAAGGGTGCATCTGAGCGTGCTCTTCGACCGGGTCACGGCCACCCGCTGCGTTTGTTCACGTTTCAAAGTGCACAGCCGTACTTTTTAATTTCTTTCTTCTCACACGGTGTGCACTGCTATGACTGCATCTTTGATCCACTGCTTTACAACTCATCGTTTCTGCTGCTCAACCCACGCACATCACTCATCCGTTGATTCAATCTTATCAGTACGTTTAAAGACGATCGTTTTATGGACCATTCATTCATCTCCATCTCCATTCCCGTTCATTTTCATCTCCATTCCCGTTCATCTTCATCTCCATTTCTATTCATCTCCATTCCCATTCATCTTCATCTCCATTTCTATTCATCTCCATTTCTATTCATCTCCATCTCTATTCCCATTCATCTCCATCTCTATTCCCATTCATCTCCATCTCCATTCCCGTTCAAATCCTCTTCTCACTCCCATTCATCTCCATCTCCATTCCCGTTCATTTTCATCTCCATTTCTATTCATCTCCATCTCCATTCCCATTCATCTCCATCTCCATTCCCGTTCAAATCCTCTTCTCACTCCCATTCAATTCCCGTTCCTTTCATTAATCCATATTTTCTTTATAATCCTCACAACTCTCCGCATCCCATACTTCCTGCCCAGCACCCCCGCACACACCAAGAACCGCCTATCCCTAACCATAAAATAGATCTTAACAAGCACACAAACCTTCAAAAACACGTCTTTGTTCGTATTAAGTATGAGCAGCGCATCCTTCACCCTTTTCTTTCGTGCAAGTCGTAGATGCACGCATTGTTTGAGAATTGAGGCGTTTAGCGCCGATTTCTGGGCGGAAGTGAGTCTCTGAGAACGGAGCAGGGAGAGTAGGGTGGGGATGTGTTGGTTTGGCAGTGTGCGGATCAGAGTGGTTAGGTGGGTGAAAAGAAAGTGGTTCATTTGGGGGTGTGGTTGATTGGTGGTTATATGAACGGACGGCGTAGGCGCAGGTAAAAAGAGAAATTTAGAGGTGCACAGCATTCGTGGTGTAATCCGGGTGTGCACCAGTTTTGCTATTTTTAGACCACGATTAATGACCGGCAACGAAAGCATGGGTTGTATGAGATAGCGGTATCGCGTGCAAGAACTCGATTTAATGCACCGATGTACATCACAAGCAAAGCACAGTTCTTCTTCGTCCACGTTTGCGTGGCAGGTACAAGGCGGTGATGAACATAGAACAGTGCTGATCACCGCATTTGCCCGTTTCGCCGCTGCACCGCCATGACGGTAAATATGCTTTAATTAGCGATGCCCTAAAGCGTACAAACGGGGGTTGACGTGAACAACCTGCCGCGCTTGGTGCAACGCAAAATACGAGAATTGTGCAGATCGCGGCATAACCACCAATTATCGTAGCTGTGCAGTGACCACTGAGCAATTACCTGTTCCCTCTGCCACGGCACAAAACCTCACAGTCAAATTAATAAAATTGCCGCCCTCTCATGCCTATTTGAGCAGCACATCCATCCCAGCAGGAATTATCAATCTGATGCATGCGCTACAATCCTGGAAAGACG
This sequence comes from Vavraia culicis subsp. floridensis, assembly GCF_000192795.1. Lineage (NCBI taxonomy): Eukaryota > Fungi > Microsporidia > Pleistophoridae > Vavraia > Vavraia culicis. Next base: position 26,677 of record NW_007360646.1, on the reverse strand, counting down.
ATGCTTCCAGCAGTTGGCATGAAGGGGGTGTTGCGCAGCGCATATTTTGGTTTGGTGCCGAAGGCGTTTTCACCCGTAGTTCACGACCCAAACGATGACCGCTTTCCTCCACAAAACGTTCCTTTACCGGTAAAATACGTTAAATACGGCTTGTTTAATCAAATTGCAGGCGAAAGACCAAAATTGAAACGGTGGGTGCACCTCACAAACGGTTTACAGCGATGGAGCAGCCTGGAAGTAAAGCGTGCCTTAGCACCCGCTGTCACAGTGCGCCCACCAACCGCAAAGCGGGCTACACCACGATAAATCGTGCAAACGTGCTCATCAGCACGTAGACATGCAATAAAACGCGCTTTATTTCATCGACAGTGCCTCTGCCTGCTCGGCAAGCTCCGTTCTTCTCTTCTCGTCCTCCCTCTTCTTGCTCACGCTCTCCATCATAACCTTCACGCTCCTAAACATGTTGCCCTTCACCTGTCCGTACATCACCCTGTACTCGCTCACACTGATCGTTCCGTTGGCACGCATCGATTTAAGCTCCGCACGCAACGATCGCACACGCTTCATCCACCGCTCTTTGAAGGGCATCCTCGCGTTTTTGCTGCCCTTCACCTTACCAGGACCGCAATGCCGTCCCTTGGCCTTCTGCTCACGCAGCAAATTTGCGTGGTACCGGGAGTGCACCACCGGCCTTTTCTTCACGATAAAACCGTCCTCGATCAGCTTGCGCACGTCTGGACGCGATGCCGCCGCCTTCAACTTGGATGTCTCGTTAGGATCGAGCCACACCTTGTTCCTGCCACACGATAGAATATTTGCTGCCATTCTTTTTATTGAGGGTCCTTTTGCCATTGCAGGGGCTGTGCCAATTAAAAAATTTTATGGGGTCGTGAGCGGTCCTGAAATTTGGTACGGCAGTTTTTGTCGCCCCTTGAGACGAAACGCGCGACTAGCCGCAGGGCGAAAGGCCCGGTTGTACCTGATAGAAGCTGAGAGGTATGCACAAGCGTTCCATTGAGCGGTGAAACAAAGTTTCATTGCTACTGGTGCATCAGTGCTGACGTGTCACGAAGCGTGTAAAGAAACGGGCAAGGGCCATTCTGTGCACGACTGGCGAGTCGTTCAGGTGAACACGCAGCGCGACGAACCGTGCGGGTTGAACGGTGGGCCACGCCCAATCAAGGAGTGCGGTGTAAAGCACCCGTAGTAAACCGCGGCGTGCCATCCACCAAGTTCATAAAACTACAGGCACAGCCCCACACATAAAACGCGTGCCATCCACCAAGTTCATAAAACTACAGGCACAGCCCCACACATAAAACACATCGCGCACCCCTTCCAATAAAATCCATCACCCAGGATAAACGCGTTTCATCCGGTCACCAACCATAAAACCATTCATTTTTGATCACCCCCACCAAACAAAACGAAAATGTCGCACCGATTGAAAAAGAACCTTCCGTTCTGTCGTGACTGCCAGTCCGACCAGTACATCACAGATGACACGAAGACGGGCGCTGTGCTGTGCACAAACTGCGGCTGTATTATAGAAAACACTCTGATCGACGAGAAAACGGAGTGGCGCACGTTCGATGACAGCGCGAACGACCCGTCACGCGTGGGCTGCCCGAACAATCCCCTGCTGGAGAGCGAGCCGCTCGACACGATGATCGCCAACATCGGCAATCTGCACAGCTACACGCTCAACAGAACGCAGATGAAGAGCACGATGCGTGGGCCTGAGCGGCAGCTCATCAACGGCTTCAATCTCATATCGGCGTACTGCGATCGGTCAAACATCAGCAAGACGATAAGCGACCGGGCCAAGCTTATCTTCAAGCGGGTGGACGAGAAGAAAATTCTGAAGGGCAAGAACTTGGAGGGCGTGGTGGCCGCGTGCATTTACATTGCATGCAGGCAGGAACAGTCGCCGCGTACCTTCAAGGAGGTGAGCGTGCTCACCGCAGTGCCTAAGAAGGAGATTGGACGGTCGTTCAAGCTCATCTTCCCGCACATCGAGAAGCTGCAGTGCGTAACGACCGATGACATCGTTGCGCGCTTCTGCAGTGACCTCAATCTCGGCATCGATGTGCAGAAGATCGCAGTGCAAATCTCCAAGAACGTGATTGAGAAGGGGTGCATGGCGGGCAAGAGCCCTGACTCGGTTGCCGCGGCCGTCATCTACCTGATCACGTACATCTTCCCGAATCTGAAGGGTGTGCAGAAGGACATACAGTACGTGACGAATGTCACGGATGTAACGATCAAGAACACGTACAAGGAGCTCATGCAGTACAAGGAGGACATCCTGCCCAAGGATATTCTGAGCAAGGCTCGTCTGCCCAGCTAGGACGTGTGCTCTAAGTTAAGCAGCACTCATAGATAAATTTACGTTTTATATCGTTTTTTTAGCATTTTGATTTGTTCAGCCCTTGCCTTGCACGTAAGGAAGAGCCTGCCACGTCCATGTTTTTGTCTCTCTTCACGAGCCCTTGCCTGTACTTTTGCTGCACGTAAGGAAGGGCCTGCCACGTCCATGTTTTTGTCTCTCTTCACGAGCCCTCCCGCCTGGTACGATCACCTCGCCAAGGGTTCTGTTCACCTCAAAATCACAAAAAAGCATTCTATCGCTTGAAAACACCGCTGTGCCGTATAAAACAGCCAAAACGTAACTAAACGCTCCTTTACTGAGAGCCATCCTCAACAACGTACTACACACCAACAAAGCACAATGAACGTATTACATACCGGCATCCCCGCTATTTCTTATTTATCGCGCTCACCTTTTCCTTCCATCTCCTATACACGTTCGCCAGCACGATAATCTTTTCATTCTCCCGTATAACGGTGCGCAGGTTGCCGTTTATCTCCAGTAAAATGGTGTTCGTGCATCTTATCGTGTTTTCTAGTCGTTTGATTTTTCGCTGTATCTTTGTGTTGAGCATGGGACTGCAGCAAGGGGTCACGAACAGCAAAAATATAGCGCGGCAGTAAACCGTAGAATTGCCTACTCTTCTTCAGTACCGGATAAAACATCTCTTTGCGTGGTGAAAACATGCTCATGAAGGAGTTGGGAGGGTGCTCTGTGGTACCAGGCAGGTACACGTGTGATCAAATAAAAATCTGACCGGTGATGCTTTGAAGAGTTTTGCCCGTGTCAGCGATAGATCGGTACGGCAATATCAACATTTTTATGAAAGGAGGTTAGAGAAGGTTCTTTCGTACCAGAGCTAAAAATAAATTGCAGAATGCTGTTCAAGGAGGGCGTTTGATCTAGCATGGGGTGGTTTTGGCGTATCCCTGCAGAAAAGAAGAATTAAGCATATTTAACCGTAACAAATACGGTGGCAGGGCGTATTGCTCATATCGGTGCCTGCTGGAATGAAAGTGATGAATAAAACTGCCATTTATTAACACCTGCCAGTGCTGGATGTACCACATTGTGCACCGTTTTACCATCGAATACGGTCATTGCCTGCTGCTCATTTTTACGCGCTACCGTGCTTTAACGTTTGCGATAAATGACTGGGAGGATTGGCACGATACGCATCATGGACTAGTGAACTTGCTTTAGGCATGCTATGAGTGACGTGGATAGGCGTGCTGTGGTGGCACATTGGTGCCGTAATTTGGTCCTGTGCCCAGGTAAAGCATCAAGAGCTTGAGTCTTTCTGACACAGGAGTTGTATCAGACCGCTTACTCAGCCGGCGCGTAAGAGCAGCGTACGGACTGGCAAACGAATCGATATTACGTGCTGATGCACCGCTCGTTCCCATGCCAGGAGGCGGAGTGTTGACGGGCATTTGTCCGGCAGCGATGGGCTGTGCTGCATTGTTCGTGGCTTTCCAGTGCCTCTTGGCTGCTTGATGAACGCCATTGTTCGTGGCTTTCCAATGCCTCTTGGCTGCTGGATGAACGCGTGCTAGCATTTCCATCGTTGTGATGCCGTCCATTCGAGCTGCATCGGTCATCGCGTTCAATCCTACCGTATCTGCCAGACCGCTTCGCCCAAAATACGTTTCTGCCGCTGCTTCCAATGCATCAGGCCCTCCAAGTTCACCGCCAGCCATCACATGCGATTCAAGCACACGCGACCAATCGGCTCTGCCATCGATCTCACGACTCATCGTTTTATTCCCAGACGAGCCGAACGAAATGGTAGGGTCTATCTCCATCCTAATCTCCATCTCATTGATATCCCTATCCGACATAACCTTTCCGTCCTCGTCTGCCATAAGAAATACCTGTGCTAGGTGCTCATCCCTACATTCCTTTCTTTCAAATCGCCTGTCCGACTTATCGTACGTGATGCACCTCCCCCTGTTCGTAATTCTGATCCATCCGTGTTCTGAACGTTCTATCACGAATAGTTGGCTCTTTTTCTTGCGCTCAGGAAGGAATACAAGGTTCTTCTTGCCGCCATCCATGTCCCACACTCTGTTCACCAGGTCAGCCACCATTATTGTGACCTTTCCCGTCTCAGCGCTGCGCTTCTCAACGAATGAGTTGGACCTGGCAAGCGTCGACCATTTGGGATACCGCCCGCCCAGTCCTATGTACAGGTCACTGGTCAGGTGCTTTATTTTGAACAGCTTTAGCGCGACGAGCAGAATGTTAAGGAAAAGCAGCGGAGCCGTCACCATGGAGGTGCGTGTACCGCTTGTTTATAAGCATGTTGTGTGACACGCATGCCTGATAACCGTGAAAGACCGAACAATGATAATTTATTGGAATGGTTTTATGTATCTGTGTCATTTTGGTGTACACCGATGTAGGAGTACGAATGAAGTGCTTTCTCTGGGCATCTTTGATGAGCGGTTTTTGACGTTCATTTTCATTTTCATTCCCATTTCCGTTTCCATTTTCATTTCCTCTCCACGATATAATACGTGCAGCATCGTAGATACGTTAGAAACATCGTAGCGAACACTCACAATGATAAACGTTCTGGACAGGTGGTTTATTTGCTGTTGGTGTTTAGAAGGTCATAATTTGATGGCGAAACGCTGCCTCACAATGACTTAGATCTGTATTGCAAAGCACCAACAATCCTTCCCACGGTAGCGGTAGCTCACCAAAAATTCTTCTATGCGCCCGTGTTGAGGAGTAAGCCAATGAATTTGTGCTGCTGTACGGTTGCATGTAGTGCCCTGTGCGAGAACAAAGAAATAATTTGGTGAAGGAACGGTGCACAAACCGAAAATAGACAACGAAAGTTGCGGGTGCCATTCGCAACAGGCGATGCGCATTTTACAAATTGTTCTTGCCAACGCGAGGGGCTGTCCCTTCGATTCGTTTGTGCACCTGAAAAGCATTTTTGATCACCAGCACTGAACGTAACGGGCAAGAGCACTGCGTTTTGCAGTTCTTTTGGTGCACAGGGTATCCTTCCGTTTTCATGGTCCCTTATCAGCAACAAAGGTTGTTGTCCCCTAACAATGATGTATCCGTGCGCTGATACCGGTTGTTCTGATCGTTCTATACCCGTCATTATCTACTATCCCGCATCTGAGGTCACTCAAACAAAGTTTGGTAATATTTTGGCAGTGATGGGCATAGCGCGAAAATACCGCTTGCTCTGTTTCCCGGCCTTTCAATTCTGAAGAATCGGTAAGTGCGCGCTACAGCGGTGCATCCTGCCCAGCGATACATCAAGTGATGACCGCAATAGTTTTGGTGCAGCAAGACTGGGGGCGTGCTGCCATCGCTACGAGTACCGTGCTAAACATGCACACGAATAGTTTTGGAGACGCGATGAAGTGTGCCACGGCAAGGAAGAGCCCTAGGTTCTGAACCGAATGTAGAAAATGTTGGCATGGAGTGAAAACCACGTTAAAACGCGAAGGATGCACAAAAACGGGTGATCAGGACTTATCAAAATCGTAGGTCAGGTCTACGATACAGTAATAGTGAGCGGTAGGTGTAACCTATGGAAGAAAGGAAGTGATCTGGTACTTAACTCTTTTATTGTGCTACGGTTTTAGAACCGCCATGAGCGACCGGATGAAAAGATGCTTGATTTAGAGGATTGCCTGGAAGGACGAGAACCGCGCCCCATTCCCATCATAGCGTAGAGATTCAGGAGTAATGGCTTGTGATAAAGGTTCATTTCCGTTGACGAGTGGGGGCGTTCGTACGAACTGAAGGAAAAAGATAGCGGGCCGCTAGTCATGTGCTTGTTAACCATTCCCATGCCAGGTGACAGACCACCAGAGTACGAAGTTGTGCTCATCGATGAAGAAGCGGTTGGATTGACGGGCGACTGCATTGCGTAGTACTCCGTGGCGACGGGATGTACACGTGCCATTTCTGCCAATCCCTTGGATGCATTCATCTGTGATGCGTTGGTCACTCCCACCGACTGCAAATACTTCCTGATTGCCATGAGAAACGCATCATCTGCATTCACTCCCATGACTCCCATGGCACCGCCCATTCCCCAGAACGCTCCCGTAGCCGCCGCCAATGCACTAGAACCTCCAGCCTCACCACCAGCCTTCAAGTACGCCCTAAGCGCCATCTCCAGCGATTTTGACTGGTCAGCACCGTCCTCCTCATCGGCGGGAGGAACACCAATTGCCACACCATTCTCGTCAGCCATGTAAAACTCCTGGTTCTCCGATCCTTCCTGACAGGGCAGCTTCTCAAATCTGTTGTCACTTTCTACGAATGTGATGCACTTATCACCGTTCAAGAACCTTACAATGCCATCGTCCGCCTGTTCAACCAAAAATCTTTGGTTGTGATTGCCATGCTCGGGATAGAATATGAGGTTCGCTACGCTGCCCTCGATGTCCCATACCTTGCCAGACAGCTCTTTAACCTCTATTATAACTCGTCCATCTGTCTTGCTGGGTTTTTCAGAAAACGTGTTCGACTTCTCGAGCGGCAGCCATGTGGGATACTTGCCCTCCAGCCCCATGTACATGTCGGTTGCGGGATTCTTTATTTTGTAGGGCTGTGCGCGGATGAGCACTGGCCCGGTCAGCAGTATGAGAGGAACAAACATTGCGGATGAAAAGCACTCGCCTTTTAAGGACATGGTGTAACACACATTCGTGATAAATATGACAAGTTGGGATGAAAGCACACGATAAAGATGTTTCACGTGTACAATGCGCTGCGCGATAGTAACAGCCTATCTCGTTGTGCGCGAGCGTATCGCAAGGACCTTCTGACCAATAAAACATGTTTGTACCTGAGAATCGCTCTCAATTTAGCTGTCAGGGCGGTTTGATGCGATGCTGACGGTGAGGTACGCATCCTAGCACGAACGGTTTGCTGCGGTGGCACGGCTGAATTCGTTGTAAAATTTGATAATTGTTCGGTGCACTGATCATGAACGGTTTTTGTTCCTTGCGATGAGCTTGGGTCAGGGAAGGGAGTACTTCGAGTGGAGAGGGGTGTGCGTTTGCGCTTGATACGTCTCCAGGCCCGTCTCCGCCCTCAGCACAACCTTGTGCCCAAACACGTCTCTTCATCACCGTTTTGTGCGAAGCCATGATCAAACAGGTTCTTAAAATATTTACCGCTTGCACGCACCTCATCCGCATGAGCACGGCTCGTAACGATGCGTTGAGCTAAACGCACCAAAGCGCCATTCCAAGCGTACACCATCGATTTATCGTTCAGGACCACCGCATCACTCATTTGTGTTTGCGATGCGGAGAAGGTGCCTGTAAAGGATAACGGTGCGTTCAAGGAGCTAACAAAGGCAAGCGGCGATAAAAACATCAAACAAGGCTTCTTCATTGGTCGTACCGGTGTATCTCTGGTCAATCAGCGTGCGGTATGCGGTTAAATAAAAATCAGGGCACCGCTACGGTTCCCCTGCAGCAACCAAACCAGTTTAGCAGACGGTCACCGCAACGTACTTTCGAATGAACCTGAAAAGCACAGATCGTTAAAAAATAGCATTTGCTGTAAAAACACTTCTAAAACAACACGTGATTGGTGGGCAAAGCAGAGGTACAAGAGGATAAATCATTTTTAGCACAGAACAATAGAAAAGCGTGTTTTGATGTGGCCGTACGATTTAAATGAATTTTCAACGAAATGTGCTGTTGTGCACGGAATAACTGAAAGGCTGCGTTGTAAGCGGACCGGGGGGTGCTCAAAAAAATGACTGCTCCCCTGCCGAGCAGACCATGCCTTCAGAAAATGACCGCTCCCCTGCCGAGCAGACCATGCCTTCAGAACAAAGACACGCAATTTTGGAGAACGTGCCACGAACAGCATGCACACAAGGAAGCCCCTTAACCCTTACAACGCGCTCCTTGGCAATTAGCACCACTGAAAACACGAGGAGAGTGCATTATCCACACTCAGCTTCAACGCCAAATAACTTTATTTTTTCCTGCTCACACCAACAATACGGCCGTGTCTGCCGTTGCTTTTGGTCCTCTGTCCCCTCACTTTCATTCCCCTTGCAAGCCTGCACTCCCTCACCGCCTTTATCTTCTTCCCCCTTTCCAGGCTGAACCTAAACGCAGCATCAATCTGGTTGCCCACCAGGTGCTTGTCCTCACCTGTGGTGTACTCCTTCCTGTAGTTGTACATCCAGATAGGTATGCCCACCGACTTAGGATCCTGTATTGCGTCGACCAGGCGCTGCTGCTCCTCGGCAGTGAGCTCACCAGCACGGCAGTTGCGTATCTGAGTGCGTGTTAGGAGCGTGCGTGCGAAGCGCATGCCTATGCCTTTTATGGTGGTGAGGGCCTTCAAAATCTGCCTGCGGCCGTCGATGTTCGTGTTGCACATGCGTATCATGTGCTGAATTGTTTGTGGTGAGTCGTTGTAGTTGAGCGCCATTTTCCTGAGGGGTGAGCAAAAAAATATTTTTAGGACGAGCGGTTGATGAGGAGCGCTTTACTGGCGAGCAGAACATCGCGTGTTCTCAAAATTATGAGTCCCTCACCTCAACACCGGGTAAAGCGCCTCTTCAAACAGAACAAATATTATTTGCAATAAAAATCGTATATTTGCAAAAAATAAATTTATTCTCTGCTCACCGAACACGGCACAGGGCACGATAAATTGTATTTATTTTATTTTTGCATTGCTTGGGTGGTAAACGATTTCAATTTGGATGATGAACAGGAGTTGCACGTGGTGTGTGCAATACGTAGGCTTGCTCTACCAATGACAGGGAACAGAAAGTAGCAGCAATCATTGGAAGTGATGAACCTGCAGGTATGGTTGTTATAAGAAGAGCAGCACGGCAATGCATAGGCCTGATCAGAACGAGCATAGACACGGCGTGCTAGAGCGCCTTTCTGCCATGAGAGCACGCAAACACCTGCCCCACATTGCCACATCTACTCCAAAACAAAATGCTCAATCCGTAATCGACCGCATTGCCTGGCACGATGATGTACTAAAATACCGATGGTGTGTCCCGGCAGATCGGAAAAGTGCGTTTGCTGGAGCGGTGCGGTGTGCACGCTGATCAACAAACTTTGAATTGGTCTACGAAAGGTACGGGTGGTTAAACAGCGTGTTTTCACTGCAGGGAATACCAAAAGGACCAAGTCCGGCCAACGAATGGTACGTAAACGTTCTGTTCTACGAGGAATGCTACACATCTCTGCCCAATCGTTCTCATTAAAAACGACCACGTGCTAACCCGGCCAGCAAAAAATTAACGTGCAAATCACTCCCAAACATTAGAACACGTTTTGCTCCTGCACTTCATCTGCTGTTCGTGAACTACAAAACGGGTGTAGAACCGCACTTCGCCCGTTTTATTCCTTTAAATGCCAAGGTGTCCATCGTTATACGTGAATACTAAAACATTGCCATCACGATTGGTCATTTTTGCGGACCTTCTTCAAAATTAAGTTTCTTCCTTTTGATCCGCTCGGTGCACGGTGATTACGCCACAGGTATCGCAATGCACAACAAATTCGTTGCACCGTGCATCGGCTGGCACTTTCAGAGTTGCTGCCCGTAATAGCAGATTCTTCCTCACCCCCTCCCCTTGCTCACCAAATTTTTTTCGTACTTCCTCCCCTTGCTCACCAAATTTTTTTCGTACTTCCTCCCCTTGCTCACCAAATTTTTTCCGTACTTCCTCCCCTTGCTCACACCCTATACCCCTCTCCTCAACACCCCCTCTTCCTTCCCATACCAACCTGTCCTAGCAGATAATTTCATCCTCTTCCTCGCTCTCATCCCCAATCTCACACCCAATACTCCTCTCCTCACACCACGCTTTAACTTTTCTTAACACCTCGCCATCCATTCTCATCCAATCACCAGCCTGCTCAACATCAAAAGCTTGTCGGATCTCCTCCCAAAACTTTGCACTCACCCGTACCCTAAACTTCTCCCGTTCATAATCCGCATCTCTTGCTGTCAGGTCCTTCACAATGCTGTTCGCCACCACCTTCACATCCCTCGACACATCGTATCTCCTCACGATGTCCATCGCTTCCTCCAAGCTGATTCTTCTGCGCTGGTAGCGTATCCTTCGCATCAAATACGTGCTCACGCTCCTTATCTTCTTATCGGTGTTGTGGTCTCTGGTGGTGCTCTCCTCCTTGTCGTGGCCGTTACGCAAAATGTGCTCGATCTTTTGGTCCATGTTATCGCCCGGTATTGCTTTAAGAGCCTCCCTGTTGTGGAGCAGACCCTTTGACACGCTCTTGTATATGCAATGGGTGTGTACCACTGAGGAGAGCGGTAGTAGGTTGTTCAGGTACGGCTTTAGCGTGTTGGGATAGATGGGCACCTCGTAGGTCACGCTATTCTTTCTTAGCGTGATTGTTGTGACGTTAATTAACTTTTTTATGTTGGAGGGCGTGAACATGGCGAGGGCTGTGCGTGGTTTGTTTAAAAATCATCGGTTTGGGCACACGCCTACCAGGTGGTGTGCTACGGTGCAGATGAACAATCACCTGGTTGTTCGGCGTGTTCTAGCGCTTCAATAATTGAGCGTATAGCCTTACCGAAGCTTTAAAAAACTAAAACTGGTATTTCTAGCCGATGCTGTTGCATATGAAGTTTATTGCAGGGACTTGGGTATGCTTGAAAAGCCTGGCTACCACATTTTCAGCAATGGTTTTGTAGATGAATTGACCGGCAGTGATGGGTTGCTCTCTTGGTATGCATAAACGGTTAGGATTGGAAAAGCATTTACCTGCCCATAACTGATCCATGTCTTACACTTTCGTGCACCCTTCCCGCAAATAGGCCCTATTCTGGTGTTATCTAATCCACAGCACGGTTTGCGGTGCAAAATTAATTTTTTAGCCCCTACCAAAATGTGCAACCAGAAAAGACGTAGGTGATAAAATGGTATTTTACAAGTCACAGGCGGGTGATGAGTACCAGCGGGCCAGAAAGTGTGTTGTTTGGATGTTGATGTATGAAGAAGTGCGCAAACCTGATTTAGTAAAAACGACGTGCCAGTACGAGCACACTGCTTGTTAATACCAGCCACCATGATATCCGTGAATGGACAGCTTTATTTTGGCTCTTCTAAACTGCGCTTTTACAGATAACCAACCGCGTCTCCGCATCGTCCACAGTATCTATAATCGTTCAAAATGACATTCCTGCAATTCTGGCATATTCTCACCCGCCCATCGCTAAATTTGCCCTTGCACACCTCACAGCCCGTGTACGTCATCGCTGTCTTTACGGGGCATAGCGGTATAAAAAAGAATGTGAAGTAGTACTTGTGCACAATATCGGCAGAGTTGACAGTGTTGCAGCAGTACGGGCAGTACACGTCTTTTACGGCATTTTCATTTTTTCTGGATTTCACCTTCGTCGAAAGGCCACAGATCAAGCAGTTGCACATGGGCAATGGTCTGCTTCACTTTTTATAACTTGTGTTCTTAAATGTTTTAGATTGACGCTTTTGGTATGTTTACGCAGTAATCACCAATAAAATTTTTAGATGACCAAAAATTTTTGTGGTGTGGGGGATGAAAAACGTACTTTTAGCGAAAAGCGTTCTACGCCTTCTTAAAACTAGCAAATTGCACTTTAACTTAGAATTGTTGTTCTTAACGAGGAACAGCAATTAATAACAAAATAAGTATTTTGTCAGATGGCAGTGCATTCTTTGTTTTAAGCCGCTCTTCGTGATTCTGCCCTTTTGGGCACGTGAAGTGATATAAAGCGATTTTATGGCAGTGCATTCTTTGTTTTAAGCCACTCTTCGTGATTCTGCCCTTTTGGGCACGTGAAGTGATATTAAGCGATTTTCAGCAAGTAGGACACTTTTCGATGAAAGATCTGTTGTTCTATTTATTTGATCATCTCCTCAAGACAAGATTCGTATTACCGTGCAATAAAATTTATGTATTCTCTGGAACCATCATTTCTTATCCCAGGCTCGTTTCACGTGCTGCACGTTCCTTGGTGGCGTACGAAAAGTATGTTTAGATCATAAAGTGTGCTCTTATATGCCGGATAAGAACGGTTATATATGCTCATAGGCCTGTACAATGGCACACTGCTGTCTAAAATGTAATTTATTTTTTATGGCAGCTCGTTTCTACCTGAAGTATGGTGCAATAATTTCTACAGATCGTGAGAACCGGTCACAACAACCTTTGATGTTCACCATTGAAATGTTTTAGGGACAACGCCACGTGCTGCTGCAATTTTATCTTTTCACGCTAACAATGATCAAACATCCTTTTTAGCAGCACATACACCAGGTACAGCATAAATATTAGCACGTTTTTGCCTGCAATACACCCAACCTGGACAGCTGATGGTTTTGTGTGCAGCACCTGGTCCTACGCACTGCTTACATCATCAGTACGTATTACAACCGGTGATCAGCACGAATCGAGCAGATCGGTGTGTTTCATAAGTTGCGTACATACGGAACACCATGATTTACTGATCGCGTTCATATTGGCAGATCGGTGTGTTTCATAAGTTGCGTACATACGGCACACCACGATTTACTGATCGCGTTCATATTGGCAGATCGGTGTGTCTCACCGATTCTACCAACCAAGATGCGATTTTCCGCTGTAATTTGGCTTAAAACATGAAGGTTGCTCACCGCCTTTGTATTTGTTGCAGGCTCCTTCCTAAATCATAGCAAAGCATGAAGGTTGCTCACCACCTTTGTATTTGTTGCAGGCTCCTTCCTAAATCATAGCAAAGCAGTTTTGTTGCTTTTTCACTAAATTACGTTTTCTTCTCTCCCACACAACCAATTGCTCCGGTCTCGTACAACGAAACAGTTCAATGGTAGAACATGCTTAGCTCTGATTACCTGCTCGCTTACACCGCGTACTCTTCGTGCACATAACACGGTCATTCCTTAAAATACCTACCATGCACCGCAACATGTCCGTATGGTGCTCTACCACCAAATTTATATTTCTCCTTAGCAATTACGATGAGTAACCGTGTGCGCACCTGGAAAGGGGGTTGTACCGGTACAAATGTAAATTAGTGCTGTACTTGTGGTTACTCTCCGTTTATCACACATTTCTGCGAACAGAAATGGTTTGGATCAACAAAACGAAGATGTTCGTTTTGCAGGCATTCATGGAGATGGCGTGTTATCTTGGTATGCGTACAATCCCTGGATGAGAAAAGTGAACGGTAGAGGGAGGTGCTCAGGCATGTGATCGGTAAAAAACGTAGAAGTACATCCAATCAAAGATTAAGTATGCTACGTTTTTATTTACGGGAGTGTGTGCTAGCGGGCTCATCACCACGCCTGCCATCATCACGGTTCTATAGCCAATCCACACCTGCCTACCACGCCTGCCATCATCACGGTTCTATAGCCAATCCACACCTGCCTACCACGCCTACTTACCACGCTTACTTACCACGCTTACTTACCACGCCTGCCATCATCACGGTTCTATAGCCAATCCACACCTGCCTACCACGCCTGCCATCATCACGGTTCTATAGCCAATCCACACCTGCCTACCACGCCTACTTACCACGCCTGCCTACCACCCTTACTTACCACGCCTGCCATCATCACGGTTCTATAGCCAATCCACACCTTCCACAGTACCGATACCTGCCTACCACGCCTACTTACCACGCCTGCCATCATCACGGTTCTACAGCCAATCCACACCTTCCACAGTACCGATACCTCGCAATTATAACATTTGTACACCGTTCACATGTTTTAACACTCCGATCGCCAAGTTTTTTATAGCAGCTCTTACAGCCCACGTACTCCGATGAAGTATAAAGCGTGTACAAAGGGAAGAAACAGAACGTTAAATGCGTTGTATCAACGAGCCACACGCTCTTAGTACTGCTCGCACAGTACGGACAGAATATATCATTGGTGTCTTGATTTTCAGTTCGTTTCGTTTTCCGCTTCGTGCCACAGAATCTAAGCTCACACATGTGGTTGTGTGTAAAGGATCCTTTTAAATGCGTGGTGTTTCATCTCTGTTGTATTGATAACCTGTTTATGCCAGGGATTGGTATTTTGGTGATTGGCTGGTACAGCAGATGTGATTATCTCGTTGTGATTGTTCCGGTGCACTAATCAGATTGTACGTGGTTTGACACGACCTGCCCATCCCTTAGGTAAATCTGTTCCTGCCAAGACCTGCTTGCACATCAAGTACCTGCAGCGAAACGACCCGCCCATTTACGTGATATAACGAGCAAATGATCCATTCTTAGCCCCTTTTCACTAAAAATACGCTATTCGTCCTTTCCTACTCACACACGTCTAATCAGCGCATCGTGCCATGCGACACGTTGTACAACCCTTGTAACGGGGATGTCCCGCAAATACGGTAGTTCTACCAAAATTTTTAGCGCTCCAAAACGGAGAGAATACAAGTAACGTATTTCATAGGCAGTTACACACATCTCATGGGGTCATCTCCATCGCACCCCTTGTTACGGTCCCAACCATCTATAGCATATTCTTTTCTTATTTTTTGTTTTACCTCATCTCAGTTTAATTGCACCTACAAATTCACGTCATTTCTTACGCTCGGTACGATTTAATGTACAGTAATTCGCATAAATTACGATTTAATTAAATACTGTGATAAAATTGCACAGATCTGCCATCATTCTGATAGATTGCTAGCTAAATTTTACGTTGCCTGGTCTGCACGACTCGCTGTACGGCATGTTTGTGCAAGAGGCTGCCATCATTCTGATAGATTGCTAGCTAAATTTTACGTTGCCTGTGATGAGGAGTGGTATGTGGACAAACAAGGAATAGAGCAGGTATCAGCGTACATTGGTGCTGCTGAGAAAGGTGCAGTGCAACAAAAATAAAGAATCTTGAAAATGTGCAATAAAAGGCAATTTACAAAGCATTGACAAGAACGTACGAGCAAAGACGTGCACGTGGCAAATATAGCAGAAAAATGGGCGGTGTGATATAAAACGTAAAATACGATCAAAAACAGATGCAGCACCAGCACGCATCAAATACTGCACAGCACGCCATCGCAGTGCACTACGCTTCTGTTCCGCAATAAAAACACTCCCCGTTTATTTCACTTTCTAAAACAACATTTAAAAAAAAAAGAATTAAAAGGGCATCAAAAAAAAGAAAAAAGAAATTAAATTAAATTAATGGGAAACGTAATAGAAGACTTGAACAAAGAGAAGAAGCTACCGTACGTAAGGAAGAAGAACGTGGAGAGAAAGGTTGTGGGCATCGATATAAACAAGAAGATAAGGAGAGTAAAGATGGGGTGCAGCACGGCTGATAGCATGAAGGTGCATTTGAGTGATAACAGCAGTGTTGAGGAGATTTGAGTTTTACAATAAATATAATCATATTCAGGTGAATGGCGGGGATACGTTCTTTTGGGTTAGATCGCGGGCGGGTGCCTGTGCTGCGATGTGGCAATGCTTCGGTGCAAATTCTCTAAGTGCCGGTACTTGCAGTCGGGCAGTACCACCGCTGTGTACTGAACAGTCTTCCTTGGTGTGCAGCACCTCTTCATAGCAAATCCTTCCTCTGTTCATGATAAATCTGCCTTATCAAAACTTAACACCTATCACAGCATCCTTCTCATACGAAAAGAACACCGTGACGTTTTGAATGCCTGCCCAGCGCAGGATGTGCCACCAATTTTTTGATTTTCAGGAGGGCCATACAACCAGCACAGACAGCCGTTCATCAATGCCTGTGATGCTGCACTTTGCTACGTCCTCGTTTAAAACTAAGTTTTAATTTTCATGGAATGCATGTCGGGTGATGGCAGATAGAATTAGACCAGAGGATAAACATCGACAGCCGCAGCGAAAACACTGCTCAGCTTTATACACGGTTGCGTTGCCCGCTGCTTTTTACGTTGTTTCTGCTGTAGGCGGTTCAAAAACCTTTACATTCTTGTTTTAGTACGAATGACGGCTCCACAGCACACGAATCTAAAATTATTTTTTGGCCTATTCATGCGCTTTGATTCGTGACGTACTACCCGTGTCCGCAAACACTTAGCCGTACAAAATTGCTTTTTTAAAAATGTTTGTTTATCTCCATACACAACCATCGTATAGAACTGTTAAATTTTCTTGTACCAACAGCTGTCCATGTAAACTAAGCATGCGCATGAACATGCAGTTTTGAGATGCGCACTTACTCCTCCGGAAATGTGTTTCATGACGCTGTGCGAGGTAACAACTAAATGTTTTTGGTATAAATTGTAATTTCTGCTCTTTGATTGCAGACATGCTGATGGTGCTCGTGGCGGGACTTGGATGCACAGATCGGTCTTTATAATGGTTTTAGAGGGAGCGAAAATTACAAAGATCATATTTTTGTTTCTTTAAGCATAATTGCATGGTCTAAACTAATTGTATTTTTGGATAAATACCTTATTTGGAAATGCGATATGATGCATAAATACCTTATTTAAGATTTCTAAAAGTATATAAAAAATTAAATTTATCAGAAATGCGTGCAAGTGGATGACCTGCACAGGAAATCACATCACTTGGAGATCCTTCTAAATTCGTAATTGAGCCATCTGCTGCCAACCACCGCCAAGCACCCATAAAACAGATACGAACCTATTTCTGCCTTGAAGAAGTTCATCCTGGAGATGAATGCAACCAGAACATTTCCGATCGCTGCCATGAACAGCCAGATAGCAAGTACCACCGAGCGGAATCGCTTGGGTGCCATGCTGTACGAGTACTCAAGGCCTGTCACGCTGAGCAGCACCTCACCTGCTGTCATCAGAACATACTGCGGCAGTTGAACCATAACGGTCAGACTCGGTTCCTTGTAGTGCTCGACAACGGCTGATAAGAAGAACGACACCGCGCCCAGATAAAAGCCTGCAACCATTTTGGTGCGTGCCTTCAAAAACACGAAATGCGAGAACAGAGGAATGAAGATCAGCGTGAGCAGCGCATTGAACACCTGCATCTGCGAGGGAAGTATCGTCCATCCTAACACATTGCCGTTCAAGAAGCTTGCCTGGTCGGTCCACGAGGTGGCCTGCTGGTCGTAGATCGTCCAGAAAAAGATGATTGGCAGGTACAGCCGGCATATCTGCAATATCTGCCTGCACTCTTTCTTTATCGCGCTCTTGTGCTCTTTCCGCAGGTATTCTGCGCTGCGGGAGTGGTCGAGTGTTATCGTCTTGTCGGCGCTGTAGGTGCGAGCATCTGCAACGGACAGGTTCGTCTCGCCGTACACGCGCACGTCCTTTGGTTTCGTTTTGTGCCCTGCATAGTCTATCCACACACTTGGACTGGTGCCTTCTTTGCCTGTTCTTCCGTGCAGGAATGCATCGTCTAACGAACTAAAATCCATCGCATTGAAGGAATTTGAGTCGTTCATCACAGAGTTGGAGAAGTGCTCGGCCGTTGCGTATCTGTTTATGTTCTCCTGTTCCACGTCGTAGCTCAGCTCGTTGCTGTTCTCATCGCAGGAGTAGCTGTTGATTCCGTGCACATGGGCTGAGTCATCTGATGCCGTGTCGTACGAGGGCCGCTCGCCGTAGAACGAATCGTCCACCGGTGCAGCGCATATTGTTTGGTCCGGTGTGCCCGACGAGGGATGGCACACGTCGTGTGTGTAGATGTAGTCCCTGCCGGTGTACATCGCATCTCTGCCCATCCGTTCCTCGGTCTCGCATGATGCTGCATGCCTGGGCAGATGCCCGTCCCTATGTATCATCTCATACCTCTTGAGTATTGCCGCACGGTCCTTCATATCCACATCAATCTCGTACACGCCTGTGTGCTCATCCCCCTGGTGTTCGTCCTTGCTGTACGTGCGATCTCGCCCGTTCATCATCAGCACCCCGCCCGTCCTGTGCGAACCAACCACCTCGTTGAAGCTGCTGCCGTTCGTCTCCAGAACATCGCCCATTCTGTGTGCACCAACCACCTCGTTAAAGTTGCTGTTCTCCTCGTTGTTTTCTGCCACCTCACACAGGTCCTGGCAGAACCCGTAGCCGTGTCCAACATAAAACGACTTTCTTTTTTTCTTGAACAGAAACGCCTTCAACTCCTTGTACATTCTAGGATCGGGCCTATTTATCGTGTACATTCGCGTGCCCGACACGAAAAGTACAACTGCCATTGATATGAGCACAAACGGCACGATGAATGCGATTGTGTAGTTGGTATGTGCTATTATCGGCAGAGTGAGGATGCTCACCATGGCACCGCAGTTGATGCTGAAATAGAACAGCGAAAAGAAGTTTGAATTTTTGTTCGCCTGATCACCACCGAATACCGAAATACACGGTTTTATACCGCCTGTTCCCATGGCAACTAGCAGAATGCCCGAGAGAAACGACAGCGTGCTTGAAGTGTACGCGGATATCACGAGCATGCCCGTGCCAAGCACATACACGATAGAGAGCGACACAATGGTCCTGTAGTGCCCGACGCGCACGTCAGAAAAGAAGCCGAATATCATTGCAAAGAAGAACGCAAGGAAGAAGAAGGCATGCGACAGGCCCTTGGCTGCAGACACCGAGTACGACAGATGGTTGTGCAGAAATGGAAAAAGAAGTGCGCGCAGACCGTAGTAGCAGAACCTTTCGCAGAATTCGGTGGATATTATGAGGAAGAGCGTCAATTTTTGCATTGTATGCCGTATTACTCCTGTTTTTAACATAAAAGTGAAACGAAAGTAATAAACACTGAAACAACGAGTGTGAGAGGTTAAATGGACAGGAAGCGCTTATTTTGTGTGATTTGATCACGGGCACGCCGAACAGTACATGTTCGTGCCTCCTGATGAGCAATTCAGGTGTTCTGACCGAGTTCTTTTGCTGCAGCAGGATTAGAAGGGCAGTTCATCAATCTGCATTGTTCATGCTTACTGATGGGCAATTCAGGTGTCTTGAATGCGCGCCGTGGTTTGCATGTTGGAACCATGCGAGTAATCGCAGTTCATTCATTTAGCAACTAGGATGTGCAGAATTGCACATTGTGTTAATTTTCTAATGTTGATCGAAAATGAGGTCGCAATTTATTCTGCCTAAAGCATGCACGGTGCACTAAACGGAATATTCGAACCGAACAGTCCCTACCGTTCGTTGTTCACATCCTAACTGTTTTGATACCGCTGGAGCGGTGCATTAGAGCATTGCAGAAGGTGTTAGGCCTCAACGGATGGCAAACACTCAGAAACATGAAAATGGTTTTACACTCGTTCATCTTGCGGACAATCCTCACCGCCACGCCTGAATAACGCGATAAAATGCCAGAATATGACTTTCAGACTGTACAAACATCTGAAATTGTCATTTCAGCATTTTATCGCGTTATTCAGGCGTGGCGGTGCGAGAGTAAACAAACGACCTTGGGCAAAGGGCAATGCCAATCTTAAATGATGCAACCTCCTCAAACAACGATAGCACTTGGAATAAGAAGACCCTGCCACAACGAAAATGCCCAATGCTGACAATTGAAAGCTGCAGAATCGGAGAAGAGTGGCATAAATGTTCACGCATGGCACATCGGTGCATGAGCATACAAATGAGGTTGTTAAGCATAATTGTTGTTAAGAAGCGGAAACATCGGTGCTATAGACAAGAGATCGAGATGTTTTGGCGTTAGATGGTGTTAAAAGCAGGCGGTGCTACGGTTTGGTATTCACTGCACAGGAAGGTGATTGCCGCATGTGATATGAATACATCATGGGCTTGTACTCGTGATGTGGCAAGGATTGTGCTTATGGTGTTGATTGGGAATGGCAAGGATTGCGTATGGTGCTACTCTGATCAAAGCTATGAATCGCACTCTTCACATGTAAAAAAGAAATACGGCACATTCAAATTTACTTAAATTAATGGAGCAGCTCATCGAGCATGAGAAGAAACTCAAAATGCGCGTTACTCCTTGCCTAGTACCATTTCGCGTATTACGTCAATAAGCGATGTGAGCTGCTCATTTATATTACAAAACGTTTCAGTTCGCGTTAAAAAGACGGGTACGTCAGGCATTCCCCAGCATGCTGAGAAACATTCTTTTTAACCTGCTGTGCACTTTTGCATCGATAGTGGTGAGCAGGTACAAAAGACCAAGGAAGTACCAAAACAAGAACATACTCGTCATAGGGGGTACGAGCGGGCTGGGTCTTTCGCTTGCGCTGAAATTGTCAAACCATAACTACGTAACGGTGTCGGGCAGAAGTACGTTTGATGTCACCTACCTCCCGCTACGCTTTATACGCATGGATGTAACGCAGGGATGCACAGATCTGGAGGAGTATGATGTGGTGTTTTACTGTGCTGGTTATGCTGTTGCAAAGTATTTCGTGGACCTGGAGTGGGACGAGATTATGCACGAATTTGATGTGAATTACTTCGGTGCCCTGAGGATGCTGAGAACATTAGCAGGATGTGACAGACACACCAATACCAGGGATACCGGTGCACAGGACGAGTCGCTGTTTAGCGCGGCAGTGCGCATCGGGCGCAGGGGTGATGTTACATCGCATGCAGATACCCGTGCTGAGCACATCACAAAGCCAAGAGATGTGGTGCTCATAGGCACGCCTTTAACATTCTTCTCCCTACCAGGATACGCCGCATATTCACCCTCCAAGTCTGCGCTGTACAATCTTTTCTCAACAGTGCGCCCTGAGCTGAGCAAAATGAAGATTGACCTATACTTTTACATCTTGTCCACCACGAAGACGCGAGGCTATGACACGGAAAATATCACAAAGCCGGAATTTACCAAACAGATAGAGATGTGGACGGATGAGACCTGTGTTGATGAACGGAGTGATAGGTTATTGAACGGAATGGCCTGGAGCAACGTGGTGACGAGCGATTGCTTGGTTGAACTAATGAGAGGCAACATGGAGTGTGGGATCAGAGGAATTGTGATAGGCTGTGTGGGCAGCATTGTGCTTTTCTTTTACAGACGGTACCTGAACTACCTGTTTATACACGAGAAGTGATTCGCTTGTGTTTAAGTGAGCATGAATAGATAAGATTGGATTGTAACGATCTGCTGCCGTGTTTGTGTGCATGGAAATAATAAAAACGGATTTATCCCTTTAAACGCTTTTTAATGGCAGACATTTCTGCGCTCTTAAACATAACGCTATTGTTAACGGACAGCTGCTCAGATACTACACTGCACAGCTCATCATCACCACATAATCTACATACAACAAGCATACGTAGCAGCACTTACGGATTGCAGCCTTTTCACTTCATGCAAATTTAAATAAGGTTTAAGCAGCACCTAGGGATTGCAGCCTTTCCATTTCATGCAAACCTAAATAAGGTTTTTAAAGGTATAAATACGAATGAACAATGCCGAGTTATAAGTTTCATGTTGTTCATATCCCATTCTCACTGAAAATATCGCAGAATGGCATGTCCCAGACCAAGTTCTTGAACAGAAATCGGTACATGCTTTCAGGCATGCTGTTCTCCATGTAATCATGCACGCTCTTATCATCATATGCGACCTTATACCTCGCAATCTCCGGGTTGAAAACTCCATCCTGCACAAAGAGCCACTCGTCCGATTCAAGATATCGCAGCTTGAACAAAAGCCGATTTATGATATCTGCTTTGCTGGTTGACATATTTGCAATTGTTTTCTTCTCGTTGCCTGCAGAGGAATCTTTCGAAACAGCATGTCTGGCGTCATCCCTTGCATCTCGTCTCGGCGAGCTCGCGCTCATGTCACCATTAACATATTCATTGTCGCCATCGCGTGAGATGTATCCATCGCTTGCCCTAGATATGCCCTCAGCGCCATCAAACGTACCTACCCTGCCCCTGTCAAAACTGGCCTGCTCAACATCCGCATCAATCACTCGCCTGAATATGACATTCTTATAGTCAGTGTACACCCGGTCCTCGCCCCGCCAGTCGTAGTCGCTGTAATTGCGGTTTTCCATCACCTTCAGATCCACCCGGCAATACGCAGCAATATCGCGTTTCAGTTTCATAAGCAGAAACGCAACGTAGGTATTGAACACAAACATGGGCTTCCGCTCAGGATATCTCCCATACAGGGTCAGATACTGCTCCTTGCCCGTTCTCTGTATCATTTTCAGCAGGTTGGTTGAGAGCAGTATTTCTGCCATGAACTTGTAGTCCTCCAAACAGTTCTCCAGGAACACCGTGAACGAGTGCAGAACAAACGTGTTCGTAGTTTCGAAGAACACCGAGATGAAGTATATGTGGAGCAGCTGCTTCCTTATTATCTCGCGTATTTTTCTGTACTTGCTGCAGTAGCACAGCAGATTGAGTTTTAAGGAGAGGTGCAGCTCAAGAAAGCTTTCCTTCAGCTTTACCAGTTGTCGCTCAACGCTCCGCTTATAGTTTCCCCGTTTCTTGTGCATCTTGTCTCCATTCACGTAGTCGATCTCCAGGTTTGGTATGAAATCGGTGTTGTTGAAAATGAAGTCGATCGGAATTACCTTATTATCATCCGACTCGTCGTTTGAAACGTCTTTTTCCGGATCACCTGCGCTTTTACTGCCATCGGCCGGCTCTTTCCCTCCGCTGCCTGTGCCCTTTTTACCCCCATCCTTACCGGCATCATCCTTGTTCTTGCTTCTGCCCTTGTCCACCTCCTTGATGCACACATCGTCCAGCGTATTAAACAGGAACTTAAAGGTGTTCATCCGCCTGCCCATCATGTCAACAAGCACTTTGCTGTTTCTCTTACTCACCAGTGTTTTGAGAATGTTGAATAGAGAATTCAACTCGATGATGTGCACATTCTCTTCAAGAAACAGGTTGAGGATTACGTTGCTCTGTTTCATAATTTTGTGATTGATCGAATCATCGCTGTACTTTTTGAGAAACGAGAGAATTATGGCCAAGACATTCCTGCGTATCTGTATGTTTGCCTTGCTCGTGCTTTTATCATCATTTGTACGGTCATTCGCATCATCAGGTGTGGAGTTAGCATTTTCTGTTTCGGAGTCGCCCACTACGCATTTATCCTTGTCCTCATCGCTGATCCTCAGCTTCTTGAACTCCTTGATTACCCCCTCCAGGCCGTCCTTTGTCTTGTTCTCCTTTCGCACATACTTCACGCTCTCCTCCTTCTTTTTCTTTTTTTCATTTTTTATAGCCTCGTTCCTCAGCTCGTCCAGCCTATCGCTGAACCGCACTCTTATGTTCTCGTAGTTGTACTCGCTACTGCACTCGTACTCTGATATATCCTTGCCAACCGTTTGCTCCAGCAGCGTCAGGAGGCGCGTAAAGAAGCGGTACTTCTTCATTAAAGCAAGAAATGAATCGAACTCCTTCTCCCGCATATCGTAGAACTTGACGAACGTGTTAGCAGCATTTTCGATGTCTAGGCTATCAAGAAATAGGCTAAACACCGATCCGCGCATGTTGTAAACCACGATATCGGGGTATTTCGTGATCCAGTGGTGCAGTATTTTGGCATAAGCATGTGGATTATCCTTGTAGGTGTGCAAAAATGTCCCGAATCTGCGCGAAAACGCGCTGTCTATTTCCAAGTTTTCTACAAGCAGCAGGGGAAACAGGAGAGCGCAGTTAGTTGGCAGTATTTTGAACACCAAGTCGATATTACGCACGAAATAGGAGGTGCTTTGTCTTTCCTTCCTTTTTATCAGCTGCTTCGAGACTGTGAGAAGGTACTCAAAGGCTTTCAGCCGCTCTTCTTCTGTTTCATATTTTTTGTTGAAGTCGTACTCCTTCATGAGGGTACAAACGTGCAAAAATGGAATTATAGCGAATGACGGAGCGGTCGGACCGTTCCGGCGTAGAAGTTGTTGCCATGCGAAGGGACAAGTGGCGGACCTTAAGCAGGACAACGGGGTGGCAGCCTGCCATCCCCTTGTTTACTATGACAAACACAACAGCACTATTCTTTTATAAATGACTATGCGCATTAATATCTGCTCTGGTCATTCGTTGTTGAATAAACGCATGCTACGCTTGTCATTTGTTGCTAAAAGCCGTTTATTCACCGCCTCGCACATCAACAGCACCCAAACAAACAGTCGCACCATAGTTTACGTATTTTTGTGCGCTGTCAGTCCACCAAAGGTGTAACGAGTACGTTACCGGCTCGGTACTTGTGGCAAAATACGCCATATAAAACGGATGGCTGTACACCACCATTACCTGAACTAAGTACTAAACTGGTAACAACGTAATCGGTTGCTGTCTTTCACTCGTACAACATGCACTGGGCAATAACACACGAACTGTGTTATTGCCCAGTGCACGGTCGTAAATTATCGAGGTATTTCTACCGGTGCTGGTTGCACATAAAGCAGTGCCTTGTAAGGTGGAAGATTAAATCGAAGTAACAACGGTTTAGGTCAAAGGCAGAGAATTCGTATCAAAAATATTTTAATTAAAAAGGTTGTTGTAGCTTTAGGTAAGCTTGAGGTGCGGTATGCCGAATAATTTCTTATTTCTAACCTTTGGAACAGTTCTGCGGTCATTTGCAGGTAAAGCTAGAACGCGCCGATGTAGAAACCTATTTACGGCTGTTTTCCACTGCTTCCTTGATTTTGTTCTGCACGCTCTTCAGTCGCAACGCAATTTTTTTCTCTCCCTTGTCAAAAAGGGCCATCAGCAACTCATCCTGCTCCCTAAACAGGTCTTTCACATCTGTCCGTTTTCTATTAAAAAACTTTTTAATATCTTTGTTGCCAAGAACTGGTGTCTTATCCCTTATACATTGCAGGGCACTTTGCACGTTGTCGTACTTAACAAGGTACTTCTGTTGATTCAGCATTTTGATGGAAAGTACGTTTCCGTACTCCTGTGCGTACTTTTCTAGAACAGATGGATCGGAAAAGGCACTTGGCACCCTGTTAAAGATGACTTCATCGGCAACATCATGTACAAAAATGCAGCTCTCGGGGTTATCGCACCGATTACCATCCCGGCAGGCTCTCTTCTTGTAAAACAAAAGCCTACCAACAAATTTTTTCGTTTCATCGTTCAGGTACTGCTGCAGCTCCTCATTAAGCTTTTCATACAGATCAGAGCCTACCTGTTCTGCACACAACTTTTCGATGACCGGCAGCATCTTCTCGTACTGATCTCCGGTTTCGTTTTTTATAAAATTTTTCAGATCCGTAGACAACGGTGTTTCGACATAAGAAGTATTGTCCAGCACGCTCTTTCTTGGTTTATTCGGCTTGACCCGTTTTTTATCCTCGGTCTCGGATGATTTCTCGTCCGTTTTTAACGGATTGTAAAGATTGTACTCCATTCTCAGAGATGGGTACAAAAAATTCGGCGTGAAATATTCAGAACAATTAGTTGAAGCGTTGCACAGGTTTGAGTTGTTGGCTCATGTTTGGGCATGAATTGTGCTGTGCAACGCAGCATTTATTCAAAATGACGGTTGCCGGTGCGTATATGCTACATAGAGCACTAGCACGTATTCAAATAACGGTGAATAGATGGACTTAAGCAGCGTATTCAACTGTAAAAGCGTACTTATGAAGGTTAAAAGGATTAATGAGAGGTCAGAATGTGTTGAGAGACTAAACAAGCAATTGGTATGATCATTTTGGGAAATAACCATTAACGGTATTTGACGAACAAGATGTCGTTTTGATACGGATTCTTGATAACAATGTCTTTTTTGTTTCACAGGCTTTAATATGCATTAAAATAGCGAGGAACCATATTCACATTGTTGTCGTACATATCTATGCTTTCTCCGATGAATTTATGGTATTAATACATTTTTTATGATAATTTAACACTGCATGTCTGACGAGCTGCAACGAATATCCGATGAAATACAACCGTACGTGTTT
This sequence comes from Vavraia culicis subsp. floridensis, assembly GCF_000192795.1. Taxonomy (NCBI): domain Eukaryota; kingdom Fungi; phylum Microsporidia; family Pleistophoridae; genus Vavraia; species Vavraia culicis. The sequence continues at coordinate 473 of NW_007360646.1, read as the reverse complement.
ATATTTTGACAAATTATGCGGTAACAAACAATTCAGAGGTTTTAACTCAATTCTACCACGGCAGCACAAAACGTGATACAGAGAAAGAAAAGCCTGGCACATTGAGTAAAACGACGGACTGCTGGTGTACATGGCAAAATGAAGTGTGTTTCATATGTTTTTTGTGAGAATGATGATGTTTACGCTCAGAACGATTGTTATACCGGTTAATAGCAGAACAAGGGAAGCTATCTTACGCATTTTTACAGTCGAAAAATACTTCGGGCTGTGCGCGTCGCTAAAGCAGTGGAGTGAAGTATTCAGTGGCACAAAACACCGATTTTCGCGACTGAATCGGAATTGAACACAAAGAAAGTATTTCACGCATTTCATGATCATGAATGCAAAGGCTCGCAACGAATCAAACCTTTGGAATTCGTTTTGTGGGCAAACCTGGTTGCTTGGCTGTGTAAAACCACAAATATAAAAAGAAG
>NW_007360645.1:53125-55333 GCF_000192795.1 Vavraia culicis subsp. floridensis | reverse complement strand
TTCACAGAATTTAGTTCTTGCTTATCCACATCCGCTTCTCCAAGGTAGATGTTACACAACTCTTCTATACTACTGTTATCGTACATATTATGTTGTGCAATATACGCTTCATTCGTTCCCTTGTTTTGGTCATGGTTTGAGCTGCCATTCCAACATGCACAGCTGCACAATGAAAGTATCAAGAACATTTGCACGCCAATCCTTTTTTATTTCTTTTTATCTTCTCTCCAAATCAGGTAAATTACAAGGTAGCAGCAAAATAGTATCAAAAATCAACAGTAGAATAAAAAACCGATAGGATAGTACTCACTGGTTTTCTTTCGCCAATTTGCTCATGTATCATATAAAGAAGAGAATGTTTAAAATTAATTTATAAATTATATTCACTCTTTCCATAAACAGCATTTTTATAACTGAGTCAAAATGTGATAGATATCAAGATGATATGTTTGCAGTACATTTATAGCACCAATGAACACAATCTTTTATGAAGTGTACGCAGCAGTTGCTAGCTTTTTCGTGTTGTAACACTTGAATTAGTCTTTCTAAGTCATATTAACAAAACTTTCTCTATAAGTTAATATTAACATGTTAATGCAAAGCATTCAGAGGACACTATCTGTCTTTGTAAATGACATTCACAGCTATGTGGAATAAATTATGCTTTCGAATACAATTTTTGAACAACCATGTTCAGCTCATAATATGACTCAATAGTAATATCATCGAACACTATAAATGATGTGTTGGCAATACTACTTCGCCGACATATTCCTTTTATGTCTACAAATAGGCTGTGTAGTAAATACAAACGTGTTATTGTGACCTGCCATCACTACAAATTCGATCGGTAATCTTAGGCTGCTACTAGAGTGGTGACGACAGAGGTACAGAATGTTTTCTCATTGCAAGAAGGCTTTGAACAAAACCTGTGCTGAGCTGAACATAAGAGTCAGCGAGCCAGAATATAGCCAACATAAATACAAGTACCATGTACAAACATCTTACAGCAATTTTTGTGTTTACTAGACAGATACGGTATTTAGTATCATGTAAATAAAAGAACGAATAATAAAGCATGTTAATTGCATCTTAAAATGCAGAAAGAATTTACTCAAAACTATTCATAATTCCAAAGAATGCACTTAGAAGGGAGCGCGAGATAAACAGAAATCATGGGCAAGCATAATTATAGATCTGCAGCCACGTTACAATATTTGCTGAGGATAGGCTTACCAGGAAAAACACAAACATATGTTTTGTCAGATTGACAGTTCAGTTGATATATTGCTGTGGCCTTGTAGTTTTTACCGTAACTTATTTTCTTTTCATTTGGTATCCCGGAGATTACATTGGAGTAAAAACCGAAATGCTAGAGATATAGATACTTTGACAACAAAACACTGTTTTATGTGCATTACTCGGTTAACAAATCTTTACATACAACAAATCCTGCTTATTGTTCTGTGTTGAACATATCAAAAACAATACAATTAAATGCATTTTTTAGTGGATCGATAAACTCGCATTACCAGGCTGTGTAACACGTAGTGCATAACACGGAAAAGATTGTTTGGAAGGGCATATGAATTGCAGACATTCAGCACACTAATATTAACGCTTATTAATATCTGTGTTTCTCTTTTCTTTTTCTTACAACACTCACAAAAAATCAATTATTGTCTTCGAAAGTTAGTTCCTGGTCTGTCATCTCTAAGACAACAATAGACAATCAATTTACTATTTTTGTCATGCAACAAAAAGACAATTGAAACCTCCAAAACTCGCAAAAATATCTTAACAGTAGATAACCACCCAATACAATTCTTAAAACAATGTTAAGTAAGACATACATTCGAGAAAATAAAATTTATACTTCCTTTCTATCTAACGGGTATAGAACAAATAATGCAATCAATTTTATATGCTGATAATATTTTATTCATTACTTGTAGAATATTCTACATAATATCCAACATTATCGTTGAAAAATATCATAGGTGCGCGCTTAGTCATTCATTTATTCTTCAGCCGCAATGTTCTTGGAGAAGAAATGTTGTTGAAATGGGTATTCACTAAATTGTTAGAATGCATGAAGAGTACAAAGTAGAACGAAAACAATGTTCTGCATTCGTTGATCAGGAAAGCGTGTTTTTTTATTCGGTTCGGTGCGTGGTGGTGGATAGACGACTTTCTGACAAATATTTC
>NW_007360645.1:51018-51895 GCF_000192795.1 Vavraia culicis subsp. floridensis | reverse complement strand
ATGTCTTCGGAGAGATGAATCTCAAAATACCTATCACGGATCGATAAGCTATCTGCAACACTACAAACAAACACATGGATACATGTTTCAAGATATCAATAATGATCGGCCCAGCACTAAAAAACTATTTAAAGTAATTGATTTCATCTGGAATCAACATGAACTAAGAAAATTAGAAAATATCAGAAGAATGCTGTTAGATTGTGATGATAGTGCCATAAACAACCATTTCGTGGAGTTGAAGGCAGTGCTCATGAAGTTCACTGCGATGACTTTGAAATCAAAAAAAAGACTAAGCCAGGTTAAAAAAAGAAAGAGCGAAAGTAAGAACATTGTTGATGCAATTAGCGAGCACATGAAAGAGACATATCATAATACTATTAAGGGTTAGAGAAATGAAAAAGCTATTTGATGCAATATTTGTGCAAGCAACAAAGAGCACATATGATAAAAACATCCGTGACTTTTTCCATTTACTTGCAATCTCTATTAATATGGAAGATTATGCAAATGCGGCGAATACAAATGAAATTACAGTTAGCGAAGTGCGCGAATTCTATTATATATGTACTGAGTTCAAATACAGTGCTTTACGACCATTTCAAAATTGTAGTCCTTTTTTACATACTCTGACGGGTTCGTTCTTTACTTCGCTGCATCTATTTCACGACACAAGGTCCGTGAAAAATGCCTGTTGTTTCCCGAATTTGTCTGTTTGTGCAAGTGGTTAGAAAACTTCTGTGCTCTCAATCCAAGAGTATATACTCGCTACAGGATCATTATTATTTACATCGTTAGCAGAATTGAAACTATTGTATCCAAGCTGATAACTTTAAACAATGAAATTGCACATTTATCGAATTCTAAGCGAGAAACC
>NW_007360645.1:48671-49758 GCF_000192795.1 Vavraia culicis subsp. floridensis | reverse complement strand
ATGGTACATGCTGATTGTCATAAAACCATATTAATGTTGGCTATTTACAAACTGCTTTTCTAGCGAGATCACTTACCGTACCTGTTTGTGTCAAGGGTTAGACGATAACTTATTCATGCAGTCAACAATTCTAGATCCTGCTTCATAACAACACTCATCTGTCATATGAGACTATTCTAAGTAGCTAGTGGTATCTGGAAGATGAAATACCAACAAGTTTTTGACCGTTATCAAACTACTAGAGGTTACACAACAATAATCAGAAAAATCATTTCTTGCACCATAAGATATACACTGTTAAATACTTATAGAACAATTTTCACTCTTCACTCGATACAAATAACTCATTTCATACTTTACTTTCTTGGTTGTGCTCCTCCTTCGATCTTCTTGGTGGGTGGCAAAGTGATAGTAAACAGAATCAATGTGTGAACCTGGCTTTATCATTTGTTGCATGTCAAGAAAGGAATCTATTGGCAACCCGCTGCAGTAATACCTCTTACATAGAAACCATCTCTAATCATGCACGGATTTTTACTGGAAATGCTTCATTCTTGAGCATATAAGCTCAACACACCTACCACTATTGCTGTGGTGACCAGATAAATTTGTGTTGTCAGCATAACATCGTGCAAGCTAGGATTTACTGTGTGTTCGGTATCAACAAAACATCCATACTCTAACGAACAGGCATGCTTTTCAACGGTCAATAATCTGCACCTTTTATTTTCTGCAGAGCTAATAAACCGGTAATATTATTCGTAGTAATACAAACTAGACTATCAAGTTTTACATTTCTTCTCTTTAAAGGTTACTACCATCTATTTGTACTTCATGAATACACCCTTGTGTTCTGTTGAACCGTAAAGACGATCAATACATCCGCTGCATTGCTGCCACTATTTTTGGTTCACAACTCGTAACAAAGCCTTTCATAATCAGATACCGATACTATAACATCAATTCAGCATCGGCTGCCTATCATTTACAGCAGAAATAACGAATAATAAATGAGATCACAAATACCCATGATCAATTTATAAACGGTAATAAACATAAAACACTATATGCGTCATCAGAATACTGA